>NC_058130.1:415046008-415064157 GCF_016433145.1 Gracilinanus agilis
AAAAAAAAAAAATTCAAGGCTAAGAAGACATAGGAGGTTAGAAAGAAAGGTCTGTGACATAAGAATGGGGGAAAGGCTGGGACAGGGCAGCAATATGAGTGGTGGAGCTGTAGAGGTAGCAGCAATGCCTATAATGGCAACATCAGAATTTCTTTACCCAGAGACAGTAAGGAAGTCAGAAAGAGATTATAGAAGACTCTTTGTTGGCAATAGGTGCAGCTGGCACTGGTGGACCACTCTATTGCTAATACATTGTTCTATGTCACAATTCCAGGGCAGAGAACAGTGCTTATAGTTTATCCTAAGGGAGTAGAGACCCTGGAAACAGGCAGAAAGCAGCACTGGCATGTGTGTCTCAGGATAGCAGAGGCCTTATCATAGTTCCAAGGTCAAGTAAAGAAAGGGCTGATGCCTTCAGCTTCAGAAGAGCAGGAGCTCTTCTTTGGTAAAGACCAAGAGAGCAATGACCACATCTCTCCCTGGATCACACCACCTTGCAAGCACTGAAAATTTGCAAACCCCCAAAACTAGTTTTCAAAATAGCAGCATAAAAAAGTGTGATGCTTGGCATAGTATTTCCCTGTTCCCATTTTAACATAGAGTTCAAAGTGAAGAAATAGATGGAGAAAATGAGCAAACAAAATAAAACAAAAGAACTTGATCATAAATATCTATGATGATGGCAGGTAAGACCAAAATATAAATTCAAAAGAAAACAATGTTAAAATAGTTATAAGCACAGTCTCAAAGAAAAATGCTAATTGGATCCAAGTCTCAAAAGAATTCCTGGAAATTCTAAAGGAAGTGATGAGTGGTAGAAGAGTATAATCAGGTTAGAGAAGCGAGGGAAAAAAAGTTAGAACTCAATATTTTTTCAATGTTAATTATTTTTTTAAAAAGGGAAATATTATGGGACTTTCTCATTAATATAACATGGATATTGGAAAGATATAGGTGACTCAGTGGAAAGAGTGCCAGGCCTATAGGTGGGAGATCCTCAATTCAAATATGCCTCAGACACTTCCTGATTATGTGACCTTGGGCAAGTCACTTAACCCATTGCTTAGTCCTTATCATTCTTCTGCCTTGGAATTAATACACAGTATTGATTCTAAGCTGGAAGGTAAAGGAATAAATATACGTGGGAAGGAAAGAAAATTATTGTTCTTTGCTGCTGAAATGATTATTTACTTAAAGAATCTAAAAACAAATTTGAAACTATAACTTCAAGTAACAGGATATTAAATGCCATGAAAAACTAACAACAAAAACAATCTCAACAGGAAGAGAAAAAACAAAGTATAGAATGTTTTATATAAATATATATATATGTATATATATACATTTATATATATAGTATATGAAAACAAAATTAGAAGAGTTTAATTCTTCATGGCTAAGTTATACAAATATATACAAAATATAGAAAATGCATATGTTTTGTATCATAGCAATCAAATGATCAAAGGATTGCTTTATAAAATCAGGAAGCTGGGGGAGGAGGGATCATCCAAAGGAAAAAAAAATGTCAAGAATATCAAGAGAACTAATGAAAAAAGTTAAAATGAAGAAAGTTTAACAATACCAATTCTCAAATTTAAGTGATGAAATAAATAAATTAATGTGGCTAAATAGAGGCTTATAATAGAGGGCAAGGTAGTACCAGCTGAGTCTTCTAGGCAGGGAGACTATAACTTCAGTATAAATTGATTTTGGTCAGCCAGGGTTGTGTGGGCCTGAGCTGAGATGTTTTAGACAGTCCCTACTATCTCTAAACTCCTTGAGAAGAGGAGTGAGATGCCCCTCCCTCCTGGTAAGAAACTGAAAGCCAACAGGAAGTGAACTTTGTTCACTTCCTGAGCAAGACGGATGCCTTGTTTAGCCCCTCAGGAAACAAGGGAAAGCTATCTTTTCCTCTTCAGCCTTGGTCCTAGTTGATGGTATAAATGAATCAACATAAGCTCTTTGAATAAAGGCCAAGGCGTTTATTAAAGGCAAGAGTAAGCTGAGGGAAGAGGGGTAAGGTCTGGGAAACAGTTGCTAAGGGTAAAGGTCAGTGCTGGAAGAGGGTCTCAGAAGGTAGAGGTCAGGCTGAGGGAACCAGCCCCTCAGCCAGGGATAAATTTCACTGCCCTGATGTAGAAAGGTCTAGCAGATTAACAAATGAGGGTAATGGCTTGGTTTAGGAGTGTCCCTGCCTGCCTAAGTAAACTAATTCCCATGTTCTCCTCCCACCAAATTCCTTCCTCCCAGGGTCCAAGGGAGAGATGCAGGGGATAGCAGAATGTCTGGGTCAGGTCAAGGAAATCAGCCCCACCATTGGTTCTCCAGGAATATTTATAGTCCCAGCTCCAATGGTTTTTTTGGCCATGAGACCTGGGCCAGGCTAGGTCAACATTCCATTTCCCTAACTGTCAGGATTGCTTCTGGTTATTTTGCAAATGCAAGAGACTCTTGCAGTAATCCTGCATTACGGTATGAGGTGAATATCGCTAAAACTAATACTAGCTATTTTAAAAATATGAACTAATGGAATAAATCAGGTAAATAAACAGTATTATTGTGTTTCATAAATTCCAGAATATTAACTAGGATAAGTAAACTCTGAGGAAAGAAAATACCTTGGTAATGTCAAAGCAGAAATTAGAATTAGATATCTATACTAAATTATGAGATAATATTATAGAAAATAGAGGAGATATGATGAAGATTGCTTCACATCTATAGACTGGAGAGAAAATTTACCTAAATAAGAGATAGAGGTGATCATAAAAGATAAAGTAAACAATTTACATTACATAAAATTGAACTAAAGTGACTTTTTTTCAACTAAGATGAAGCCATTTTCAATATAAGGGAAACAACTGGGAAAATATATTCAATAATTGTTTAGTATCAAAGATAAAAGTAATTTATGTAAATAAATCAGAAGGAATAGTACATTAAAAAGGCAAATAGTCCAAATCTATTTATAAGTACTTCTCAATGAATGCAAACTCTTGAAACTATATTAAATGTTCTAAATAATAAACCAATATAAATTAAACCAAAAATATTTGAATTTCCTTCTCAATACTTAAATTATACCTATAATGTCTATTGTACCAATATACCTTCTCAATATCTTCTCATACCTATAAGATTTGCCAAGATAATCATAGAGGAAAATAACAAATATTGGAGGGGTTGAGGGAAAAGACTCACTAATGCTCCATTTTTTGGAGAAATGATTTGATTCAGATATTCTAGAAAAAAAATTTCAGAAGTCCTAAAGTCACTGAACTGTGCATAATCTTTGTTCCAATGATACTATTAGGTATATATGCTACGGATATCAAAGCCAAGGGAGAAAGGACAAAGTATATAAGAATATTTAGAAACAGTGTGTAAAAGCAAAGAACTGGAAAGTAGGGATTCTCAGACCCTGACTAAACAATTGTGGTATATTAAACACTAGAATTTTATTTTGCTATAAGTTATGAGTAATATAGAAAAAAACATGGGAAGAATTATGCAAAAGTGAGGCAGATTGAAATGAGCAGGATAGCAAGAAAACAGTGATTATGACAATAATCTAAAGACAAAATAACCAAAAGAACTAAAAACTTATCAAAATAATGAACAACAACGATTTTCAAAGTCGATTCATCATACATATCTCCTATTTTTCGACCAAGAGGTAATAGACTCTAATTGCAGAATGAGAGATGCAGTCTCAGTCAGGACCAGTGTGTTCAGTTGTTTTAATAGGCTATACTTGTATTTATTGAAGAAGATAGTGAGAGGATGAAATGATATCTTAGTGGATAGTGATAGATGTAAAAAAAGTATAAATAATTTTTCATTTTAAAAAGGAAAGCAAAAAATAACAAATGGGTCATACAGAAATAGAATATTTAATTTCTATTCTACATTAAACATTTTGTAACACATACTAAATAATTACTACTAATCATATATGTTCTAATAATAATTAATTATCCAGGGATATAGGCATATACATGTATGCATATAAAAATTTTGTGCTAAATATTTTAATGATACTTTGCTTGGGACTCTCCTGTGAAATTATCAAACAGTCCTTTAACCTTTTGCCCCATTACATTGCAAGCAATTTGAAAGCAACATTCCTATTGCATTTAACTTTTTTATATACAGTAGCTAGGACAATCCAAAAGGTTTAAATAAACTGAGTGCACCAGACGAGTCCATCTATAACAGTTATGTTTTGGATTTTGACCTTTTTTATTTTTATTTTTATTGCTTTATTTCAGGCAAACTCAAAGCCAAAGCAGCAGAAGGTCTGCAAGCTTAGGTGAGGAAGCTAAGGCTTGGTTACTAGGCAGCAAGCAGGAACATTTCTACAGAACAGTGCCCCTTGGTGAACAGGATAAGTCCCATGATCCTCTCTCTTTAAAAAAAATAAATGAAATTAAATCTGTGGTGGCACTATGAGATATGTCATGATAGACTGGAATTGATATTGAATGCTAAATGTTTTATTTGCAAATTCAGAAGTTTTGTTTAGTCTCTGGTGCTTACAAAGAAAAGCCCAGTTTACATGTGAGTTATTGCAAAAATGTTTAGGCACGGTTATGTTTTATGAAGGAGGCCTCTGAGCCCTTGTGTAGGGGTTAGAGCAAGGACAGACAGTTTTTCATGACAAAGGTATTAAGGTATCCATTATAACCTCCTGACCATCAAATTACTCACTGTTTGTCATACCATTCTAAATTTACATGGTACCAGGGCCTTAAATGTCAGAATTCCCGTTATAACTTAGACTCTAGTGTCTTTAATTAATGCTTCATGTTCATGTTATGGTTATTTAGAATTTGCTGAAATCCCCAGAGCCATAAATTTCTTTTACAGGTCTTTGCGGTATGAACTTTAACAAAACAGCTATAAAGGGGTAATAGGCAAGGACAGTATATCACACAAAAGCAGAGGCAAGAAGGGAGGAAGGAGGGAATATTTTGCAAACAGATTAAAAGGTTTTGTCTTTGTCAAGGGGTTTGGGAGAGGAACAAATTGGACATAAAAGTTCAGGCAAGAGCATATCCTTTGTGCGTTGTAATGAGGTGCAGGTTGCCTGCCACACTGGATTGGCTAAATTTAATTCCATTTGGTTTATTGAAGGTTTATCAAGTACCTACTACATGTTATGTACTTTCTTATTTTTGTGAGGGAAACAGAAAAGATGGCATGATCTCTGCCCTCTGGGAGCTTTTAGTTTAATCAGGGTATAACACTTGCAAACATGATATAATACTAGAATAATACAGGACAGAATATATTTAGGTGTTATCATGGATGTATAATTTAGAAGCTTGTATTGGCTCTCAACAAAGAGAGAGACAAGCGTGCACCAGTTATCAGAAATGGCTTCAGGAAGAAGAAGAATTTAAGATGGATCTTTAATGTATAGGTGGGAAGAAACAGTGTGAGGAAACTTCTAGGTGGAGAAAGAAATGTGGTAAAAAGAAAGGTGGTAAAAAAGAAATTTGGTAAAAAGAAAGGAGAAAGAAAAAGTGATAAAAGAAAATATTGAGAGACGGAATGTGCCTGACTCACTTGGAGCACAAAGAAACTGCCTTATTGGAATAAAAGATACATGTTGGGGAGTAATGAAAGATAAAATTGGAAGAAGTGTGGTTATTTGGGAAGAAAATTGGATTAAGAGTCAGAAGACTTGAGTTGAAATTTCATTTCTTCCACTTAATACTTATATGACTTTTGGCAAGTATTTTAAGTGCTCTGGGCCACCTGGGAATGGAAGAGGTTTTGGTCTGCAAAATACAGATCAGGAAGCTTGATTTTTATTCCTGGAAAAAAGTCTAGGAATGATTATTTTAAAAAGAGTCTGTGAACATTTAGAAATTTATAAGCATCCTAGTTTTATCAATAATAAATCATGCCAAAGTACTTTTACTTCCTCATTGCTTTTTTTCTTGTAGGGTAATTGATTAGTATATAAGGGGACGATTGCAGCCATATTATGCAGCTAGATTGCAGCAGAGCATTTGTCAGTAACTCTTATGTTGTTCCTGATGACAGGATGGAGGAGAAAGGAAGGCTAGCTGATTGTTCACTTAGTTGGAATCATAATTGGTTGGTTAATTAAAAAAAATAGTTGTTAAAATGTCAGCTTAGGGTAGATAATTTAGTAAAATGACTTGGAATTTATCCTTGGCCCTTTATGTTAACATTTTTATCAGTCACTTGGATGAAGACATATATGGCATATTGATCAAATTTGCAGTTGTCTTCATAATGTGAGGGAGAGTGAACACACTAAAGAATATAGTTAGGTACATTTGCCTAATTTTCCATTTAGACATACTTGCCATGAAAAGGGAAAAATGTTTTGGGATAGAGAGAATTTTTTGATAGATACATAAATTGTTTTCTTATTGGATTCTTAAATTTAAAAAATAAAGGGATTTGGAGTAAAAATATGGTTAAATTAAATAAAAATATCTTTATTTGGATATATATTTTTATTTCTGGAAAAAGCACTAGAATTTCTTATTAATGAAATAATCTATGAGCATTTAGAAACTAACATTACAAGTACTAGGTGATAGAGGCATGTCTAGACAACAGTTTGTGGGAAAATAAAATCTGTGGTTTATAATAATAAGCTAAACCAAAATGATAACCTGATTGCTAAAACGAACAAACAAACAAACGCTATTGTGATTTTAGGCTGCATTAATAAGGGCATTGTATTGAGAATGTGGGAAGTGATCATCCTCCTATATAGGCCCCTTTTGGAAAATCATGCTCAGTTCTGGAGACCACAATTTAGGAAATATATTGGCAAAATGAAGTATGTCAGAAAGGGAGTATCCAAGGAATCAAAGGTCCTAGACACATAACATACATTCAAAGATCTTAAACAATGTGCAGAACTTTTAGTTTCATCTTTCATTTGTCCCATTTTCTTACTCTCCTGCAATATTTTTCAATTTTAATTATCATCTAACAAATACATATTCCATTCAGCTTCATATCATTTAAGAATTTAAGTATATATTTTATTTTTCTCCATCTAAGTCATTGATAAAAATGTTGAACAGAATATGATTCCCCATTACCTCTAGAATAAAGTCCAAATTACATTGCATAATATTCAAAGTCTTCCACAACTTTTTCCTTTTTATTATTCCAATCTTATTTTCCCAGATTCTTCTACAGAAACCTTTTTCAACTTAAATCAGTCGTCTACTTATGAGTCCCCAAATATTCTATATGAACACACAGTTCTTCTCTGACAAAGGCTACTAGAATGCTTCCTCACTCACCAGTGATTATCTAAGTCCTACCTATAACTTAACTGTTTTTGGGATTTTATTTAAGATTTATCTTTTCTGAAGTGATTGCTCAGATTGTTTCATTCATGTAGGATCCCTATCTCTCTGAATTCCTGTACCATCTATTGTCTGCCTTCTTCATTTAACATGGGGATTTGTATGTTGTTTATCCTAATTGTGACAATCCTTTGTCTCCTTTGATGAACTGTAAGCTAGTTGGGGATAGAGACCACGTCATATTTTTTTTAATATCTCCTGTGGCTACCACAGTTATCTGAATACAGTAGGTATGCAATATATCTTTACTGATGGTGACAAAATATCCCATCCTTGTTTCTCTTTGACTGTTAAGGTCATTATAATGACTGCATTCTCAGCTACTAAGAAAGAGTGTTTAAAAAGATATAGATTTTTGAAGTAGCTACGTGGCTTAATGGATTGAGAGTCAGGTCCAGATATGGGAGGACCTAATTTCAAATCTGGTCTCTGACACTTCCTAGCTGTGTGACCCTGGGCAAGTTACAGTTCCTATTGCCTTAGTCTTTTTGGGTCTTTAGCCTTAGAACTAATACACAGTGTTGATTCTAAGATAGAAGGTAAAGGTTTAAAAAAATATATAGATTTTACTGGCCATGAGAGATGCACTTCCCACCTTGGAAAAATTAGAGATTTAAATTTTGACTAAAGATGGCCAGTCAAAGAAAACTATATGATTCCTAGAATCCATAAGAGGTATGACCTATATGAGCTATATTTAATAAGAAAAATGCCAATGGATTGTGGAGTCTAGCAGTGGTAAACTCCCTAAAGCACAGTGTTAGCTGGCCACCTCCAGAAGTGATTTCAGTGACTAGCTATGAGAGAACATTTTGAATTAGTGACTGATTATTTGTCACTGTGAATATGATGCATAAAGTTCATATCTTTAAGTCATGTTGTTAATTTTATCAACAGATTCCAAAGCATATTTCTTGAACTGAATTACATATTATGTTTGCTTTTGTAGTTTATACATTTCACATAAGTCTCTATATTTGAACAAAATGGGCGTGTAAAGAATTATATCCATGACCTGAATCAGCATCTCACAATCTGTAGAATCAATGACTTCTAATCTTTTCTAAAAAATTTTTCCCTAAGTCTGCTGTCTAATTTTTTCAGGATAGACAAATCACTTTCCTGAGCAATTTGATTCACATCATTGTAACAATCATTTTCAAAAGTTCATAAATACAAAGTCATAAATAAATGTAAATATGAGGTAAAATAGAAATTCAAAAATTGGAAATGAATAATATATTACATACATTCCATATTTTGTATATTTGAAAATGATACAGAAGAAAAAAAAACATTTTATAACTTTAAAGACCTAAAGGGAAATTTTACTTAGAAAGCAATATATTGTTGTTCCATTTCATTTTCATGCTTAAATGACCACTGTGCTTTGATAAAAGAGAAGAAATAGAAATTAGATTTCAGTTATTTTTGAGAAAAGTTTAAATGTATTATCTGTGAGATCTTCTGGGAAAAAAAAGACTTCATAAATTCCTAGGCTAATTTTGTAAACATGAGATGTCTGGACTATTGAAAACAAAAAGTTTCTGATGTTCTTCCTTTGTTTACAGTAATATATATTCAGCTTCCATCCAGAAAAACAGATTAAAAGTATTTTTTTCTGAAAAATAACATAATATTATATGAGGGCTGTTATTTTCACTCAAAAGAGTACTTTGTGACTGAATAACAGGATAATGCCTATCATACTTCTCTTTGGGCCCAATGTCAACACTGGCAACTCTACAGCCTAAAATGCCCCCTAGCACTCTGACAATAAATGTCACATGAAACTGACTGACTTTTCATTACTCTTTAAGGCAGTGCATATAAAGGGATAACTGAAATATTCCTGGTTCCAATCACAGTCATAGAAAGATCTGCTTCTAGTGGGTAGAATCCAGCCCAAAGATGAATTTATCTGGTGTTTTCAAAATTTGTCAACCACCTCCTTTTAAAATAGCAGAGAGCTAGAAAATAAAGGGGTGTCTGCCTATTGGGGATAGTTTAATGGATTGTGATATAAAAATTTAATAGATTTATATTGCAATGCAAAAGATTTTATCTATGTAAAAATGAAGAAGTCATAGCTTCGTCATCTGTAAAATGGAGCACAGAATGGAGTCAGGAGGTGATGAAGTATGAGAAATGTTGGCTCAGATTAAAAGTTCTTAACCTGTGATCCTTGAACTTGCTTTGTTTTCATTTTGATAGTTGTATTTAAAAATAATTTCCTTTATAAGTACATGTATTTTATTTTATGCAATTAAAAACATGATTCCAAGAAGGATTCCAAAGGCTTTACTAGACTACCAAAGGGATCCAGGACAAAAATAAGTTTAAAAACTGGAATAGATGATCTTTAAGGTCTCTTCTAGTTCTAAATCCCATGAACACACTATATCATTTCTTTTTGAAGCAGGCTGGCAGCATTTTCTTTGACATTTTCTGGTTCCTTCAAGGCATTGTTTGGGTTGTACAGAGCACAACAAATCACTTTTTATATTTTTAAAAATTCTTTTAAAAGTATTACAAAGAATATAAGTGTGTATATGCTCTTTGTAATACTTTTAAAATAATTTATATATATACATACATATATGTGTATGTAATTTTGGCATGTATGTGCACATATATTTTGTATATTACGTGTGTGTGTATATATATCCCGCCTAAGCTAATGGAGAGAATGAAAATATTTTTAAATGGTTTTGAAAAATCTATAGTTTAAAAATTAAAATGATTCACTAATATAAATAATTTTTGGTATGTTTGTAGGAAAATGTTTTGACACAATAGTTGCTTAAACATATTCACTGAATGAATGTTTCACATTTTCCTTGCAAAAAGACTAGAAGATATATGTAAGACAATGGCTTTTGCTCTCTATTCCCTCATGTTATTCAGTATGTAAAGTTCAAGTATCACAGAAAAAATGAGCTGTTTTAAATGCACAAGACTTTGTGTGTAGAAGAGGGGGAAGAAGCAAATGAAACTAGCTCTTTATTGAGATTATACAGTATAATGCAATATCATGGATCCGCCTTTTCAGGATGAAGTGTCTACCTGTAACCTCACTATTAAAAATGAATGAAGTATCCCTAATTCAGTTGTCCCTCTCAGACATTTGAATTTATTAAAATGTTCTGCCAAGAATATTGTGTAAACTTTTCAATCTCTTAACTGTATCTGTGTCTAGATGACCCCAAAACACATGTATTAGAGGTAATAACAACAAAACGCAAATATATTTTTTAAATTACCAAAAAACCCATTTTAATCTCTCTAAACAAACAGATCCTTGCTTTTAAATGGACCAAATACCAGAAAGCTTGTTGAATTTCCTACTTTTCATTCTGCTCTAACATAGCATAGAGACATAACCTGTGCCTCAACAGCAGCAGCATACAATATTACTTAGAATATTCTGAGTTTACATTTTAAAAGAAAATGAATTTATGAAATGGAACAAGGCATTAACAATGAAGTAAGGAACTATTTCACTTTTGTCTTTGCACATTTAGGAAAGTGTCTGATGATAGATTGAATTGGGGATCCCAAAAGTATATTTTATGCACGGGAATTCAGATCAAATACTTACTCAGTGTTTATTATGAACCTTTAAAATAGAGTTAAAAAAAGATGAAATGCACAAAGAATGGAGATTGATTTTTTTTAAAAAAAAGCCTCCATAAGGGTGAATTTTTAAGATGTTTTCCAACTATTTTAAGGTGCACTTCAACTATTTTTGCAAAGAATATATAGCCTCATTGGTATCTCATTGATATCAGAATTTCCTCAAAAAGTTCATGTAATAATCTTTTTATGAATTCTCATTCTGGGCAATCTTTATCCCTTTACTTCTGTAAATGCTATCTAGAAATCTACACAATTTGCTACAAACTTCCCTTTTGTTCATTTAGTATTTCAGGTGACACTCTATCCTTTTTTTTTCTGTACTCTTTTTACATGTTCATGCCCAGCCAACTTCCTTATCTGACCACATGTGTCTTTAATGATACATTTTAGTCTATATTTCATTTGTAAGTCATCATTGATAGAAGGTTATAATCTAATTATACCTATTGACAGATTTCTATTGAACTTGGGTCTGCCGTAATATCGATTCCTTTAAGATCACAGTAGTCTATGATTCACAGCCAAATACTGCCACCAGGAAAATGTAGTTGTTTATAGAGATAGAGTTTTGTCTATTTTGATTTTTTGGCATGTAGAAGTTAGAACAACTGACAATGTTATACAATTTCTCTTGTGTAATCTAGTCTGATATCATTCTCCCATTCAATTCAGCACCAAAATAATGGTATATTTGCATTTCCTTTCTGAGTCTTATATACTAAATTGCTTTGTTAATGGAATGGCCATCCAAATTAATGCCATAATTAGGACAATATGCATTCATAAATGAAAAAGAATCTACAGTTTTCCAGGGACTTGAAACAATGAGAACAACGTAATTCATGAACAGGAAACTTGTAGAATCCATATAATTTCTAGGAAAATTGTTAAGATTTTGAACAGTAAATTATCTATGAAAATGGAAATGCTCTTTTGTGAAACCATCTTCTTCACAATGCATGTGATGATGTTTATTTTCTTGATACTGGTAAAAAAGCTAATTGAATCAAATTAGCTTTGTGTTTGTATTATTTTATGAAATCATGTATATTTTTCATATGTGTTTGAAGTTTATTTGAGGAAAATGTAAAATCTTAGTATTGTTCTTTTGAGTCAAGTAATTTTTTTAATAGACAACAAAAATCAAAGATAATTGGATCTCTAAGTTAATTGAATGAATGTGAAGCTGTGGTTTTCATGTCAGTTCACCACCTATAGTCTGCAACTTGGAGTTTCTTCATCAAGAATACTCTTATTACATGTATAGATCATTCTCATAAGGAACTTATATAAATAAAAAATATACATATGATTAACAGATAACATCTTCTCCATATTCTTTTAAAATTTAATAATCCATGTGACCTTTTCCATTAGAATAATGCTACCATGAACACATCTTGAAAATTGATTACTGACTGCTTTTAATATTAAATATTATTATTAAATAAAATACATACATTAAATGCCCACAATATACAAAGTGCTATGAGAAATGCTTAAAGAAATAAAAACAATTATATGAAACAACCCCTGTCTTCAGAGAGTTTACAATCTAACAGGATTATTTGATACATTTACAGATAATAATAATGTTTAACACAGAATAATCAAAGCTATTAAAGTTGGAAAATATCTTGAGGGGAATCCAGACCAGTACTTGGTCAGGATTCTACTTTAAGGCATCTCTGAGAGATCATTATCAATGGTCTCTTTAAAAACCTACACTGACAGATACCTTACTTCTTCCAGAGAATATAGTTTTGGAAAAAACAATTTTAGGAGGTTTTTACTTAAGTCCAACTAAAATGCTGTATAGCTTCCAACCACTGCTCCTAGTTTAATGAAAAACAAATATGATATCTCTTCACATGACAGCCCTTTTTATAGATATGTAAATCAACAGTTTTCTTCTTAGAAAGTTCCACAATTGAAATGCCTTCAAATGAATCACATAGGGTATGCTTTGTAGTTCCCTCCTCATGCTGATCACCAATTGGAAACATCAGAAACATAAAGGATATGGTGTCTGAGTTGAATCTCTCTTTTTTTTCCCCACATTTTTATTTAATTTATTTTTTAGCTTAGTTTTATTTTATTTTTAGAAAAATTTTCCATGTTTACATGATTCATGTTTTTACTTTCCCCTTGACACCCTCAAGCTCCCAAACCCATAGCTAATGAACATTTCCCTGGTTTTAACAAGTGTCATCAATCAAAACTTATTTACATATTATTGCTAGTTGCATTGGTATGGTCCTTTCAGGTCTACATGCCTAATCATGTCCTCATCAACCCAAGTGTTCAAGCACTTGTTTTTCTTCTGTGTTTCCTCTCCTGTAGTTCTTCCTCTGAATGTGGGTAGCATTCTTTTCTATAAATCCCTCAGAATTGTACTGGGTCATTGCATTGCTGCTAGTACAGAAGTCCATTACATTCGATTTTCTCATAGTGTATCAGTCTCTGTGTACAATGTTGTTCTGGCTCTGCTCCTTTCACTCTGCATCAATTCCTGGAGGTCTTTCCAGTTCACATGGAATTCCTCCAGTTTATTATTCCTTTGACTACAATAGTATTCCATCACCAACATAAACCACAATTTGTTCAGCCATTCCTCAATTGAAGGGCGTACCCTCGTTTTCCAGTTTTTTGCCACCACAAAAAGCACAGCTATAAATATTTTTGTGCAAGTCTATTCATCTATGATCTCTTTAGGGTAAAAACCCAGCAATGGTATGGCTGGCTCAAAGGGCAGGCATTCTTTTATTGCTCTTTGGGCATAATCCCAAATTGCCATCCAGAATGGTTGGATCATTTCACAACACCACCAGCAGTGCATTAATGTCTCAATTTTGCCACATCCCCTCCAACATTCATTACTCTCCCCTGCTATCATTTTAGGCAATCTGCTAGGTGTGAGGTGATATCTCCGAGTTGTTTTGATTTGCATTTCTCTAATTATTAGAGATTTAGAACACTTTCTCATGTGCTTATTGATAGTTTTCATTTCATTATCTGAAAATTGCCTATTCATGTCCCTTGCCCATTTATCACTTGGGGAATGGCTTGACTTTTTCATACAATTGATTTAGTTCCTTGTATATTTGAGTAATTAGACCTCTGTCAGAGTTTTTTATAAAGATTTTTTCCCAGTTTGTTGTTTCCCATCTTATTTTGGTTGCATTGTTTTTGTTTCTACAAAAACTTTTTAATTTAATATAATTATTTTACATTTTGTAAGTTTTCTAACTCTTGCTTGGTTTTAAAATCTTTCCTTTCCCAGAGATCTGAAAAGTATACTATTCTGTGTTCACTTAATTTACTTACAGTTACCTCTTTTATATTCAAGTCTTTCACCCATTCTGAATTTATCTTGGTGTAGGGTGTGAGATGTTGATCTAAAACTAATCTCTCCCATATTGTTTTCCAATTTTCCCAGAAGTTTTTGTCAAATAGTGAATTTTTGTCCCCAAAGTTGGCCTCTTTGGGTTTATCATACACTGTTTTGCTGATGTCATTTACCCCAAGTCTATTCCACTGATCCTCCCTTCTGTCTTTTAGCCATATTGTTTTGATGACTGCTGCTTTATAGTATAGCTTAATATCTGATATTGCTAGGCCACCTTCCTTCACGTTTTTTTTATTATTTCCCTTGTTATTCTTGATCTTTTGTTCTTCCAAATGAACTTTGTTATAGTTTTTTCTAATTCAGTAAAAATATTTTTGGTAGTTTGATAGGTATGTCACTAAATAAGTAAACTAATTTGGGTAGAATGTTCATTTTTATTATGTTACCTCATCCTACCCATGAGCAGTCAGTGTTTTTGCAATTGTTTAGATCTAGTTTTAATTCTTTGGAAAGTGTTTTGTAGTTGTGGTCATATGATTCCTGTGTTTGTTTTAGTAGATAGATTCCTAAGTATTTTATATTGTCTAGGGTGATTTTAAATGGTGTTTCTCTTTCTAACTCTTGCTGCTGTGATGTGTTGAAAATATATAAAAATGCTGATGATTATGTGCATTTATGTTGTATTCTGCAACTTTGCTAAAGTTGTTGATTATTTCTACTAACTTTTTAGTTGATTCTCTAGGATTTTTTAAGTAGACTATCATATCATCTACAAACAGTGATAGCTTAGTCTCCTCATTGCCTATTTTAATACTTTCAATTTCTTTTTCTTCTCTAATTGCTACTGCTAGTGTTTCTAGTACAATGTTAAATAATAGAGGTGATAATGGGCATCCTTGTTCCACTCCTGATCCTACTGGAAAGGCTTCTAATTTATCCCTATTGCATATGATGCTTGTTGATGGTTTTAGATATATACTGTTTATTATTTTTAGGAAAGGATCTTCTATTCTTATACTTTCTAGTGTTTTCAATAGGAATGGGTGTTGTATTTTGTCATAGGCTTTTTCAGCATCTATTAAGATAATCATGTGGTTTTTATTGGTGTGCTTGTTGATATGGTCAATTATGTGGATGGTTTTCCTAATGTTGAACCATCCTTGCATTCCTGGTATAAATCCCACCTGATCATGATGGATAACCCTCTTGATTACTTGCTGGAGTCTTTTTGCTAGTATTCTATTTAAGATTTTTGCATCTATGTTCATTAAGGTGATTGGTCTGTAATTTTCGTTCTCTGTTTTTGATCTACCTGGCTTTGGAATCAGTAGCATATTTTTGTCTTAAAAGGAATTTGGTAGGACTCCTTCTTTGTTTATTATATCAAATAATTTGAATAGTATTGGGATTAATTGTTATTCTGAGTTTAATCTCAAAGGAAGAGAGGAACTCTATGAGAAAGTTGTAAAAAAGGAATGCTTTAAGAGGCAGCTAGGTGGCTCAGTGGATTGAGAGGTACGACAAGAGATGGGAGGTCTTGTTTTCTAATACATCTTCAGACATTTCATAGCTGTGAGACCCTGGGCAAGTCACTTAAGCCCCATTGCCTACAATTTACTGCTTTTCAGCCTTGGAACCAATACTTATTATAGATTCTAAGATGAAAGGTAAAGGTTTAAGAAAGAAAGAAAGAAAGAAAGAAAGAAAGAAAGAAAGAAAGAAAGAAAGAAAGAAAGAAAGAAAGAAAGAAAGAAAGAAAGAAAGAAAGAAAGGAATGCTTTCCAGACATAGACAGCAGGAAGTACAAAACACTGATATAAGTGATTGAATGCCACAAGGAATGGAGAAAAAAACAATTTGACTGAACCCCACAATGAGATGGGAAATGATGCTCAATGAGTCTAGAAAGATAGTATTTAGGTTATATGAGGCTTAGAAGCTAAACAAAGGGATTTTTGTTGAATAATAGTGAGTTGAGTAGGGGCTTCATATGATTAGATCTGTACTTAAAGAAAATTACTTTTGCATTAGTGTATATAGACTAGAATGGTAAGAGATTTGAGGCAGAGACTGATTAGAGAGTTGCTACCACTGCCTATGCAAAAGATCATGATGACCTGACCTAAGTGATAGCTTAGTGAGTGAGAGAAAAGATAGGATCTGAGAGATGTTTAGGTTGAAAGAGTAAGATCTGACAAATAATTGTATGAGAGTCAGGGATAGGGTTAATTAAAAAAAAAAGTCTGACACATTGAAACAGTGGTGGTACCTTCATTCAAAATGAGAAAAGAAAGGAAAAGGAAACCTTTTATAGTAAATATAAGGAGTTCAATTCTGGGTATACTGAATTTAAAATTTCCCACATCTACTGTGAAATTTCCAATAAGCAACTGGTGATAATAGATTGAAACTGAGAACATAGACTTGGACAGGATATGTGTATCTGAGAGTCCATCTGAATAGATACGATAGTTAAACCCATACGAAATAATGAGTTTTCTAAAAGAATCAATCAATCCATCAATTAATTATCATGTCTGAAGTGTTCATTATGAACCAAGCACAGAGTTTTGTGTTAGGAATACAAACAGAAAAAGTAGGCAGCCCCTGCTCTCCAGGAGCTCACACTAACTGGGTGAAACAACCAAATTATATAGATGTAGTCAGACCATGGCCAAATATAACTGAATTATAATCTCTCTCTTTTAGTAGGCTTTCTTTTCTTCTATTGAGAAAGCTCTTCCAGTGCTTTGGCATGTTGTTACTTTATTTTGAGTTTGTTTTCCAATAAAATCTCTTGTTTTTTTTCAACATGGTTTGTTGCCTAGGTATGTCTCCTCCATTCTCTCCTCAGGGAGCTTTTTTTTATTATTTGATGCAAACTGATGTCTTATTTATCCCTATTAATTTTAGTTAAATTAAATTCTACCCATCTTTTAAAACTCAAATGAGTTGTTTAACATTCTAAGCACCACAACTCATTTTTTTGCTATCCATATTTTAGATAATTATGACATTTGTATATTTGTCCAAATATTTGTTAAAGGAAACATGGACAAAAGTAGATTCCAAAAGTAACCTACTCTAGACCTTTCCCCAGTTTAACATTGATTAATGACTACTTTTTTTCCATTTTTCTACTACTTCTAAATCCAATCCATTATTCTTTTTTTCTTGTTTATACCTGGTTTATTCTTTAATTTAATTGATTAACTTGATGCAGAGTTCAGGTGTGCTTCACTCATACATAAATGAGGAGTCCAGGAAAGAAAAAGGCATCTTTCTTTTTACACTCAAAGGACACATAATGGCACTCAAGCCTGGAGTTTAGGTCTTTTGAATCTCATTCAGTACTTTGCATAGTATGCTATTAGGTTAGGTCACCCAGAAAAAAATCTTTCCTGGGCCAGGAAAAAATGGATAGGTAGATGTTGATGATGATATTGATGATATTGATCTTGATGATGTTCTTGATGATGTTGTTATTGATGATGTTGATGTTGTTGATTATAATGATGATGATAATTGAATTTAGAGCTGGAGGTTTTCCTTCCATTGGACCTTTCTGATTCTTCCCACTGTAATGATTAAAATTTTCTTGGAGACTGCCTCCAACCTCTTTTACCTTTCCATTTTATTGGTCTTCCCCCCACCTTCTACCATGTTCTTCTTTATGAAATATAAAATTTACCCATTTTATTATGTTTCCCATTTATCAGTATTATCCTTTTATACCCCTAGTTTATATATATATATATATATATATATATATATATATATATATATAT
>NC_058130.1:415064365-415078049 GCF_016433145.1 Gracilinanus agilis
TATATATATATATATATATATTTGACATTTCATCCTATATAGTTTATCATTGTTTCCTCTAAGTATACTTCTTCTGGCTACCCTAAAGATAACAATCAGTTGAACTTATTGGGTCCCTTAAAAAAAGTTTTTTGTTTGTTTTTTTCCTTTCTTAATTACCTTTTGGTGATTCTCTTGAGTTCTGTGTTTGGGCATCAAATTTTCTGTTTATGTCAGGTCTTTTTTTATATGAATGCTTAGAAGTCTTCTATTTTATTAAATGGTCATACTTTCCCCAGCAAGAATATCGTCAGTTTTCCTGGGTAGTTGATTCTTGGTTGTAGATCCAGTTCCCTTGTTTTCTGACATATCATATTCCATGCCTTCCAGACCTTCAGTGTATATGCAGTCAGGTTCTGTGTTTTCCTAACTGTGGTTCCATGATATCTGAATGGTTTCTTCTTAGCAGCTTGTAGTATCTTTTCCTTAGTTTGGTAGTTCTTGAATTTTAGCTATAACATTCCTGGACATTGACATTTGGGAATTAAATGCAGGAAGCGATCTGTGTATTCTTTCCATCTCTACTTTCCCCTCTTTTTCAAGAATGGTTTTCATAGATAATGTTCTGTAGAATGATGTCCAGGCTTTTCCTTTTGGCATGATTTTCTGTTAGTCCAATAATTCTTAAATTGCCTCTTCTGAATTTATTTTCCAGGTCTGTAGTTTTATCAATGAAATGTTTCATATTTTCCTCAAATTTTAATCTTTTGATTTTGCTTTATAGATTCTTGCTGCCTTGTGAAGTCATTTGCTTCTATTTGTTGGATTCTAATTTTTAACAACTAAATTTTATTCATGGCTTTTTGGTCATCCTTCTCATTCTGGTCTGTTTTTCTTTGTAGGTTATATTTCATTTTCTTTGCTTCATTTTCAAGCTAGTCAATTCTAGCTTTCAAGAGACTATTTTATTGTTTTAGTTCATGTTCCTCTCTTTCTGGATGACTTATTGTGCTTTTTAAATTCTTTTCCCAATTCTCTTCAGCCTTTAATTGTGTTTTGATTTCTTCCAAAGCCTGAATCCAATTTGCTGGAGTCTCTGCATTTTAGTTTAGTGTTCCTTGGTCTTCCTCTGTTCCATTTGCTCTTTGTTTATTACCTGGATGGAAGCTGTCAATTATAATTTCTTTTTTTCTTTTTTGTCCCCTATCCTTGGCTATAATCTTGCTCCTATGATTATTTGCTGGATCTGTAGTTTTGTGGTTTCTTCTCTGCTCTGCTGATTGACTACATTAAGCTGATAGAATATTAATGAGCCCAGAGGTCAGATATTCCCCAGCTGGCAGCAGAAGCTGAAGGTGTAAATGAAGGTGTGGAGGCTAAAGGCAGCTGTGTTTCCTTCCCTGTTATCAAGGTATCCTGTTGTGGTTTCAGCCTTTGGCCTGGGATCTGAGTCATCAGGATTCTTACAGAGGTAGTCAGTTGGGGAGGCATGTTGGAGCTGGAACTTCCCTGCCCTCTGAAGGCTTCTCATTTGCCCAATTGATAGACTAGATTTAGCCAGAGTGGGCCTGATCTGTGGAGCTAGATGTGCCCTGATGCCAAAACTTTGAGAAGTGGAGGCCTGAGATGGAGTGAAGTGGCTTCAAGTAGGTTGCCCTCCTTTCCATGCCTCTTCTCCAGCTGCCTTCCTGATGGCTGTAGTTAGAGCCTTGTGCCTGGCATAGCTATGGTAGCAAGGGATTCCCTCTAGGCTGGAGCCCTTGCCTGGAGATTCCAGCCACTGCTAAAGACTAAGCACAATAGGTGTAGGGGGGGAGAAGTCATGGGACCTTCCTTCTTCCTTTTCCTTAAACTTAAGAATTCAGCCTTCTCTGAGTACCTTTTAAGTTGAATTGAGCAAGAGGGTCCCCCACTTCTGTCCTGTTGTTAGATTTAGTTTTCTGTCCCCTCAAAGCACTTTGTTTTTGATTGGTGTGGAAGGGTTTTCATAGAGGTCTGGACTTTTGCTGCTTCTAAGCCAATCCATTATTCTATTCTAAATCCAATCTATTATACTGTCCATGTCTACCCATTCTGTTTCTAGGAATTATATATATATAATGGTACCAAATGTAACATGGAGAGTCAGATGTACCAAGTTCATTAGAGAAATGCCCTAGAACTTTGTAAATCCATAGAAAGATAAAAAGTTTCTCATAGGGAAAGTATAGAAATGTTTTATACAGAAGGTGGCATATAATTCGAACTTAAAGAATAAGCATAAATTCAAGAGCTAATAATAGGAATAAAGTACATTTAAGAAATGGAGAAGAATAGGACAACAGAAGGTAGGAAAATGCAATTCATGCTTCTGGAACTGTTTGGCTATTGCATGGAATATTTGGGGAGGAATAAAACAAGGTGTGGTTAGAAATTCAGATTGGTAGCAGATTATAGGGAGTCCTGAATATTAAACAAAGATTTTTGGATTTTACTCATTTGGCAATAGAGAATTGGTAAAGATCTTTGATCAGAGACAGGTTTGATTGCATTTTTGTGTAGAAAAAAAATATTTAAAGTAATAGGAAGGACATATTGTAATGATAGAGTAGAGAAAGAAAACTCTGGAGATGATTTAGAATCAGAGAATTTGTCACTTATTCTGGTTTTTTGCTTAAATAAATTGAAGAGGAAGCATAGCCTAGTGGATAAAGAATAGGCTCAGAATAAAAAAGTTTAATGTTTCATGTCTTGCTTCTGATATATACTAGCTGTGTGATCTTGGGCAAGTCACTTAATTTCACAATGGTGCAGTCATCTCTATAAGGTTCAGAGCAGGTGATAGCTGAATTGGTAAAAGCTATTGCCTTACTAAGAATTTCCTATATCAATTAAATTACATATCCAATTTTCTAAATGGTGAAAGTAATAGTACGTGAATGAATGAGCAAATAAATAAAAAAGCAGAAAGAAAGGCAGACAGGTGGTGAGAAGGGACATTTCTCCAAGGTCCCACTGATCACTCTAATAGGGAAGTGGCTACATATTATAATGGTGATAGTAGAAAATATAAGAGATAAAAAGGACAAAAGAGGGATAGCTAGATTGAGTAAGTCAGGGTATATCGTGTTAACAAAAAAAATAGATGATAAAACTCTTTAGTTCTTTTTTATCACTACTATCATTTTGCAGAATTCTTTTCTAAGGGAAATGGCAGAACAAACATGACTAAGGAGTTAATAAAGGCCTAACTAGGTTAAGAGATAATAAAAGAGTGCCTCAATGCCCTAAAAGTTGGTCAAGAGTAGAACCTGGGATTTAAGTCATTTGCAAAAGACTCTTCACATTGGTGGAGAATGATTATTCAATGATGCTTCATGCCTATGTGAGGGGAGGGTTGACAATAAATTAGAAGAGAAGTCTTTATTCTACTGACTTTTATGTGAAATTATTCCAAGTTCTCTTCAAGAAAAAGATCTTGTAGAGAGAGACTGACTTTGGGAAGATGACAACATCTAGTGCAGCTGGTACTTCAATTATGTCTCTATTCTTAGTTTAATACACTAGAAACTTCAGGGAATTTCCCTTTGGTTGAGATTGGAGGCTATCTCTTCATTCTTGGTTAAGCTAAGATATCTCATTCCCAGGAAGAGTTCATTTATTTTGTGTATTGCCTAATACATTCTAATGTCTACTTTTATGATTACTATTTGCTGTTGGCTTGTATAAATGAGTTAATTTACTAATCTTTGTTGCATTGGCTTTTGTTGGGAAAGGAGTCATGTCTTTGAATATATAACTTGGAACACTCCTTGTGCCATTATTGGGATAGCAAGGAAGAGAGGCTTAAAACTAGACATTATATCCCCTTGACTAAAAATATTTAGGAATTGAATAGATAGAATTGTAGCCCTATATCTCTTCTCTTTAAGAAAAGCATATGACCAGTCTCATTGCCCCAATCTTCTTTTCCCCACAAGGCAGGAATCAAAGTTTCCCTTAGAGAAAAGTGAGTGGAGGAGAATCTAGACATATCTCTTCCTATCTCTATGTGAGTTTCATTTAGACAGACCAGTGTGGACACAAAACTTGCATGAACAAAACAAATACAACCTATAGTAGGAATTGTCTTCCAAGATTCTAGAAGTGTGATAAATGTCACCATTTAAATAAATGAAAGATGTAGCTAGAATCATGTAAATGCAATCTTTGAGGTATCATTGAGAAAATGTCCTAGAAGACGAGAGAAAATCAAATGAGCCATTATCACACAACAAGAGAGTTCAAAGGTGATAGCATCTTTGAGAGATGGAGATGCTATTAGAATTCTCTATCCTTATCCTAGTTTTGGCCTAGGTTTTTGTTTAAAAAAACAAACAAAAGGTAAATTTAATTTAAAGAATATAATTCCCTACAAAATGAAGAGACAAATTAAACCACTGAAAAAGATTCCTGCATTATGACACTTATATTAATTGGTAGGTGTGGTATCAGAACTATGAATGAGTGTTATGCCAGTCAGATCTGGACTTGTTTGGAAATCAACATTTAAAGGATGGGGGGATCCTTGATTGTTTCTAAATATCAAAAAGTATCATGGGCTGTTCTTTTGAACACCAGCTTTTCTCATGGAATATATTGTCCAGAGCTTCCAGTTTTCCACACAGGATAAAGCCTTGGTTTCAGCCAACTCTCAATGGAGGGGCTACTAATACAATCCTATCAACCTCAGACAATGTTGGACAATGAAGCATTGGAATGTTCTGCTTGGTCTTTCTCAGTCCAATAAGATGACCAAAAATGCCAGAACCACACTCATCTTCATACCTTGTACCTCCTCCCACCAGTCCTGTCCCTTCTCTTAGATTCTAAGAGATTCTAAGAGTTATGGGGGCATGAGATTCTAACATTTAGAATCTCATGCCCCCATAACTGAAAAATATCATACTTGGTAATTCCAAGCTAAAAACTTTCAGTTTCCCAGATAATAGACTTCTTCCTGCCTGTGGTCTCAGGGATATGAAATAAATAACATTAAGAAAAAATATAGCCCTCAATGTAAAATATCTGAATGTCTCTGACTCTAGAACTGCCCATTCTGTCAAGAAACATAGATCAAAATAGAATCCCCAGTAAAAATTGAAGGTAGATGCATGTCAAGTCCTGGAAGGAGCCTCTCTTTAGTACTCTATGGACTTCCTCTTCCAGTCCTGACCTGAAGATCATTGTACCTGAGACTTTCAAAGAGCATTCATGAATATGTCCCTTCTTTATCCTTCTTAGATCCCTTGTGGGGAACCAGTGGGCTTCCCTAGTTGCGAATGACTTATCACATTGGAGCCCTAGCTTTAGAGAGATCAGCTACTACCTTCAATATGGGAGATGAATAAGCCCAACATAACTTTTCCTTTTTATTCCTGCCTCCTGCTTTGTGCTTTTTTGGTCATGTGACTTTCATGAAAAAAGTAAAAAGTAAAAAGGCTTATATGGTTTTCCACACTGATTATCCAATCTAATTCTTCTGTGAAGCCTTTAAAGTCCCATGAAGAGATTGCAGTACCCATTGAGATGTTCCTCCTTCCTTCTAAAAGGCAGTAGCAATGATTTTCTATCAGCTATTTTGCAGATGGACAAAAGCAAGGTGTGCTTTGAAAGATCATTTCCAGGCCTAGCATTCTAGTAGATGCAATAATACCAGTCAAGTGGATTTACTTTCTCCCCAGGATTCTAGTTATCACAAAGCTTCCAACCCAATCAGAGACAGAAGCAACCCTAAAACAGAAAAAGTAAATGGATTGTCCTTCTGAGCAGTAACTATGAGAAAAACTCACTAAACAAACCAGCTGGTCAGCATGCAACATAAACAAAGCCAAGAACACTAGGAACCATGCTGGGAAGGGAATTGCAGAAGTGGGGACAGTTCATAAGACTACTTGACCCAAGGAAAGGAGAAGTCTTATCACCTGATATCACCTAGCTGGATTGAAAGAAGGCTTCTGCACAGCATCCTGCCTGGAAACATTGGTATAGGAGTAGGGCTTAAACAGTACTGGAGGTGTTGCTATGGGCACTGATGTATAAGAGCCAGAGACAGGGGAAAGAAAATAATGAAAAATGCTGATTAGGAGCTCAGAGAAAGGAATGGAACATTTGTGCTCAACAATATAATGTAATGCTCTGTTAATCTGTTTCTTGGCTGTCCTTACTCTGTAGTGTTTTTTTTTTTTAATACACTTTTGTTCCTCATTTAGTCCCTTGTAATGGTATTTCCTCCTTCTTCATCCCCCTTCCTATTTTGACACTGACTTTAAATTTGTATGGACACAATTCCCTGTAGGACTGATGGTGAAATATCAGGCCAGCTCTAAGCTAGCCAACATGTATTCCCTACATAAAATAAGTTATTGAACTGAGGTACCATCTGATCACCCCTTCTCAGTGGATAAATATGGAGTCAGTACAACTGGGTTTGAATATTGATTTTTGTTATTACTCCCAGGACTTCAATTTTCTTATCTATAAAATGAAGGGGATGGACTAGATGATTTCTTAAGTCTTTTTTGAACTCTAAGCCCTACAATGCTATAAGTTCTTTATGTTAAGACAAGTGTAAAGTTAGTACAATTCCCTGGGTAAAGTAGGCACATACCCCATGAACTATTGATTATATTACACAGGTAATTGAGGTCAAAAAAACATTTCAAATGCTTAAATGGACTGGGCTGTTGTAGCTGTGTAGTCCTGGGCTGTGACAGTTCAAACACAATGGCTCCCTATGGCACAGTTACTTGGTTATTTGTCAGTGATGTTTCGAAATAGAGCTTCCCTTTCTCTCTCTGGAATGTGAGTCCAGGATAATAAGGAGTATTTGCCCCAGTTTTGGGCCACAACACTGTACTAACTATTTGAATCCTTTCCGTTCTAAATAGTTTTAGTCCCTTCTTTCTGCTAGCCTCTCCGAATAAGCTAAAACATTTTAGAAAACCCCACATGGCATTCAACAATCTATTCCCAGGATTATATATTTTTCTTCCTCCTTCCCCACCCCCATCCCTTTCACTTTCTCTTTATGCTTTCTTTGTGTCCCAACACAATGATGAAATTGTGTCTCAGTCACTTGTGGCATTTTCTGTTCATTGAAATGTCAAATATCTAAGGTTTTTAAATGGCGTGTTGATACAAACACCCATTTTGTTTTGGGGCTATCAGAGTAATTTTCATGCTTTGACAGCGATGTTAGCAGATAGCACTTCCCAAATACCATCTTAAGTTCCAGGAGGTTGTAAAGGTCACATGAGCTCATATTTAGAACACTAAGGGACCTAAAATTTCATCTAATTCAAGCCTTTAAACACACACACACACACACACACACACACACACACACACACACACACACACANTCAAGCCTTTACACACACACACACACACACACACACACACACACACACACACACACAGAAGCCGTGGCCCAGAGAAGTTAGGTAACTTCCACAGCAGCACATAGGTAATAATTAGTAGAGTTCAGACTTGAAACCAAATCTTTTGCAAATCCAATATTCTTTCTCATGTAGCCCTTTAAAGAAGGAGGTAGTGACAATGTTGATCTTTCAATCTGATGATACAACCTACTGCAGCACAGAAGTCATAGTCAGAGGACTTTCTTTCAAATGTCACTTATGAAACCCATTATTGTCTTTTCTCTTACAAAACTTTGGCCCTGACTTTATTCATTTGTAAAAGGAGGAATTTGAAATGAATGGCCTCTCAAGGCCTTTTCAACTCTACTTGTAAGATACTATGATCTTATGGGGCAGGAAGGTAGCACAGTGCCAGGCCTGAAGGCAGAAAAACTGAGTTCAAATATGGTTTCAAATAGTTAGCTATGTGATCTTGGGCATGTCACTTAACCTTGTTTGCCTCAGTTCCCTTATCTGTAAAATTAGCAGGGGAAGGAGATAGCAAACCATTTTTCTTTTCCCAAGAACGCCCCAAATTGGGGCCGCTAGATGGCCCAGTGGATAGAGCCAGACAGAATAACAACAGATGATCTCATGAACTCCATCTTCCAACCCCCTCCACTTCTGAATTTTGGATCCAGTAGCCTTCTTCCTGTTAGAAAACTAAGATGAAGGCAAAGAAATGGAATTTGAACTGAGTACCTGAATTTAGCAAAGAATGATTATTCTTACAACAAGGTGTTGTAATTGCAGGCAAATAAAGTTGTCACACCTATTTACCATATCTTTCAAAAATGGAGGGTCCCTACATGTCACAAGTGTCTTGTCTGCTTTTTTTTCTCCAAGAGCAAGCATTTAAATCTGCACGCGGACCATATAGAAAGCCACCAAAAACCCATTTCTCCTGGCCATTTAGCTCTCCTAGCCTTTCTCCTGCCAGCACCCCTTATCCAATCAGGAAATAAAGAAGCCTATATATGCACAGAGTAGAGTCCCATTGCCCAGGCTCCGCAAAAAGTTACTGCCACTCTGGAGTGGTGCAGATTTAATCTCCTTGCTCAGAGCTGTTGATTTGATTTAGGATAGCAGTTGTTAAGAGCAGAAGGAGCTGTTGGCACAAATGGCAGCCTTCTCAGCCAGGCACGCTTTCCAACTGTCCTGAATTGAGGAGGGGTTTGGGGCCAGGGGAACCAGCAAGGGAGAGCGCAGGAGGGAGAAGGGAGCAAGAGAGCAGTGGTGGTGGCGGCGAGCGGTGGCGGCGGCGGCGGCAGCGGCGAAGGCGAACCTCCTGAAGAGTCAGGCTGTAGCTCACTCGGAGGAATTCCATTAAATGAACCCATCCGTCATCTTGCCTTTTATTGATGAGTGGCATTGCTTGGTGGCAGGTGACACAGCAGAACAAATAGCATCAGAGTCCCGGCTCCTGTTCCGCGGGCCCCCAAACAATGAGTCATTACTTATTACATCCATTATTAACTCAGCTCAGCCTCATTAGGCTTAGAAATTGAGGAGAGAAAAAAATCAGAAGCTAAGTAACACCCAGCACCCACGCACTGAGGGGGAAGGGAGTGGTGAGGGAGAGACAGTGAGCGAGTGGAGGGCAGTTAAAACCGGCAACTCAGCAATTGTGACATTTTCAAATCCTGAGGGTCATGGGTAGTTGATTGTATGTTTTCCCTTTTCTGACGTGATTGCATTGAGGACTACATTTTAAAGCAATGGGGCTAAGGAATATCCGAAATAGATCATTAGCTACCACCAGCCCTTCCAGATCCAGTTTATTAGGAGTGGTGCAGGCCTTTTATTAATGGGAGCTTGGAGATTTGAAAACTTTCTGAAACACAAAAGTACACTATTTGCTCCTAAAAGGGACTTTCAGATGCCATTGGGACATGCCACGTCTACCAGAATGTGTTATGGCCACTTGGGAATGAAAAGAAACTTTTTTCTTGAGTCTTTCCATTTTGCTTCTGGATGAGTTCATTGCAAAGTGGCTGCCAGACCCCAAAGTAGCCAGAATTTCTGTCAATCCAGACATGCTGACAGAAGTTCCAAGTGTTTGAAGAAGAAACTAGTTTTACTGATGGGTATTATGGGAAACCAGCTTCAATTTGCCCTTTTTGGACAAGTGATAACATTCAACTTTCTTGGTATGAAAGAACACCTATTTAAAGGAGTTACCAAGGACTCTGTCCTGCAACTGGCTGAGCAGGTCTTTGAAAAGTTTCCAACTGTTTGAAATTATTAGATCAACTCATCTCAGTTATCCATTTAATTCAGCCAAATGAATAGTTACCTTGAATTTCCTCCCGTAAATTGACAAAATTAACTCTGATGATGACAAGTTCCCCTATAACATGTTTTCTAGATCATAGGACCTCAGTAATGGAGCTGCAAGGGATCTCAAAGAACCTTTCTTTGTGGAAATAAGCTCAGAGAGGCTAAGTGACTTCTCAAAGGAAGACAGTGTAAGATTAGGGCAGTGAGATTTTTCTGATTCCCATTTCCACTCTTGTGATATCTCTATTCAAAGGGATTCTTTCCTTTAGGAAATAACCTGACATACTTTCGGAGGACTTAGTAATGAAAATCCTGTGCTCTAACTGCTTCTCTGAGTTGCTACAACACTGTTTTCTAAACCATTCTTTAATATTATTATTCAAAACCTTGCATTAATTAGTATTTTAAAAGTATCTTCTCTGTCTTCTTAGATAGGTTGGGAAACTCTAAAGGACATGGATTATGCTTTATATTCAATGTATATTCCATGGTACCTACCATAGTAACTTGCACACAAAAACTTTGTTCAGAAATCATATGACCTACTCCAAAAAAACTTGGGATTTTAGATGAAGGGGCTTTCCTTTTACTGGAATTGCTTTGTGATAAAGGAGCAGAATGACTTTTCAAAAGTTAGCTAACAAGGAGTTTGGATACAAGCCTAGCTTCTTCTAATCACCTCAAAAGAGGCAGAAATGTACCAAATACATTTTTAAACAATCTTATAAAATGAGTGAAAAATAAAGAAATATTAGTTTTATTCTCAAGTCTTCATTCTCATTCATTCCACATACTATATCAGTTGTCAACTTTTGATATTTCTTTTTTGTAATGTTTCATATAAACCTCACTAATTTCTACTCACTTGACTACCATTTTCTTTCCAATATCTTTCTAGATACTGTATCATCCCCTATCTTTTAGAATCTTTTTTCCCTTAAGAAACAATTCAAGTAGCATTTTCTATATGAAATTTTTCTTACTTGCAAGTGACTTCTAAAAAAAGTCTCTGTTGTCTCTGTCATATCTCTAGCTATCTATTAATTTATCTAACTATTTGTCATCTACTTATAAGTCTATTTAATTTATCATCTGCTATGAGAGGAAAGAGAAATTCTTCTAGAGGAAGAAACTTCAGAAAAAAAGAATTCTTCAGTAATTGTCACTAGAGTGGAGGAGGAAAAAAAATAGAAAGGTCACACATATAAAAATAAAAGTCAAAAACAAATGAAATATTTTAAAGAAATATTTAAAGATTAAAATAATCTTTAAAGATTAAAGAAAAAATAAAATGAGATTAACCCTTTTAGTAAAAAATAACATAAAATAGAAACTAGAAATCAGTAAAATAAGAGGAAAAGGAAGGAAAGACTGCAAAAGATAGAACTTTTAAAAAAGGCAATATTATTAATCCCTGTCTATTGCACATGCTTTGGAGGAAACCTAAAGATTTACACCAAAAAAGAAAACTATCTAAAGATGTTCAAAGAAAGAGGCGATTATTTGGAGCATTTTACCTTGAACTAGAGATGCCATTTAACTTAAAATATCCATGGGTAGGATGTGGAGGGAAGTGAAAGAAAATAGTGTGGGCAAATATTCATTTGATCATAATTACCATAAAGACAAGATATCACTAGAACTCTAGAGGACTAGGACATTTAGGTATATAGCCATAAGCATCGGGTAAACTCCCAGGAGTGGATGACGTGATCTTTATTACATAGTACTTGGATGAAAAATACAATGATCCAGTAAAAGGAACCTATAGAATAGATGCTTCACTCAGTTTTGTCAATTTCTCATGTTCATGGGAACACAGTGGAGAAGTGTGCCACAAGAGAGCTGTCCTAAATATAGAAAAGGTATAAGATATCATTAAGACATTTAGGGAAAGTAACTCACTTGTCATATTTCTAGCAAGTATGGGATTTTGCATCAAGGCAGATCTCAGATATTTGGTGATTTAAGAGAATTGACAGGGCAGGAGGACTAAGTAGGAAGAGGGGTCATGTAAAAAATAAAGCATCGTTTCTCCTAAAATAATTTGACAAACTATGATATTTGACCTGTCACAAGAGAACAATGAATGTTAAAGCAAAACATGAAGACAGCAATATTAGAAAAACATATGAATTAAATAATTATGACACATAATAATTCTACCATTGGAAAACAAGTGTCACAGTGATAATGTAAAAAAACAAACAAAAAAACATTGCTCACTTAGTGGGTGGGAGTGAGAGATAAAAAAACAAACCTCAATGTCACCATTTTTTTCTTTTGAAATCTAGGGTAAAGTACATTACCATAGCATTCACAGAATGTCAACCAGAAAAGAAACCTAGATTGAAATCACATAAGAAATGAGACTTCCAAGCTTCAGAGCTCCCGAATCCAAGGAAAATAATTGTAGAATTTAGTTTCAAAGAGAAATGAAAGGAAAAATTAACATATGTTATCAAAAAATAGAGAAAAATTGTGTACTCAAGAATAATTTATTCTCTAAAGCAGAACAAAATATTAGAGCAGGAGAGAGGTCTTTGAATAAAACTGATGACCTTAACTGTATGTTTTGAAAAATTCGAAGTTAGAATCCTTGAGATGAAAATGGAATAGGAAAAAAAATTTTAAGTGAAAAAAGTCTGAATAGCTCTTAAGGACTAAGTGAGGATTTATTGATTATATTTGAAATGTAATGAAAATATTATTTTTCATTTCTAGGTAATATAATTAATGGAACAAGAATCACAAGGCCTACCTCCCACATATCTATTTAGGCAAAATCTGGGAATTCTTACCAGACCAAATTGTGATAAAGAAACCCAGTGAGAAATTGGAGTAGTTGTTCTTTTCCCAAAAGAACTATATAGTAAGTGATCCAGAAGTCCACAGGCAACAAAAAAGGGGGCTGCTAGGAAAGCCAGCAGAGTCAAACAATCAAGGAGTGTTGTTGTGTCCATAAATGGGTTAGAAATATGTGAAGCCTTCAAAATGTGAAACCTCAAAGGTCCAGAAGCACACAGGGAAGAAGATGAGCATGAAAAATACCCAGAGTGATCAGTAAGCTTCGAGGTTGCAAGAAACTCCCACACTGGGGACTTTACTGGAAATGGTGGTACAATTGCTCTCAGACTAGAAAATGCCAGGTGCAGAGAGATACTCAAATCTGAAGGACTCTGCATTGAGGCAACATACAAGGCATTGAAGATCATAGCATCCAGAACCCAAAGGGTTAATATGACTCCAAGAGCTGGATGTCAGAACATGAAACTAGTGCAGTCAGCATATCAAGCAGCACTGACCACTCCAATCAAAGGTACAAGAAGAGAGTATCTGACTTTGGCACAAAGCAATTAAGAAACTAAAACTGGAGAAATGAATAAATAAAGGACGTAGTAGTACAAATAATCATTATGGATTTAGAATTGCCCAGTAATTTAGATTAGACAGAAAAAGTAACTGCAACAACTGTAAGCAGTATCTCAAAAGAAAGAATGAATGGATTTCCCCAAATGATTAAATGAATACCTAGAAGTAATTTTTAAAAGAGAGATTTTAAAAAATTAATTACAATTTACAGAATGGGGCCAAATTTGTATAGAATAAAATCACTCCCCTAATTGATAAATGGCAAAGGGTATGAACAGGCAATATTCAGGAGAAGAATTCTATCAAATCAGAAGAAGAAAGTTAACAATAGTCATTGGAAAAAAAATTTCTGAATCACTACTGATTAGAGAAATTCAAATTAAAACATTTCTGAAATATCACCTTCCAGCTCTCATATTGAATAACATGAATAAAGAAAAAAAAGGAAATCGGCAAGTGCTGAATGTATGTAGGAAAATTGGGACACTAATGCATCTTTGGTGGAATTGTAAACTAGTCTCATCATTCTGGAGAAAAATTGGGAAATACAGACAAAGGGCTATAAAATTATACATATATATGTATACACACACACACACACACACACACACACA
>NC_058130.1:415078415-415150833 GCF_016433145.1 Gracilinanus agilis
ATATATATATATATATATATATATATATATATATATATATATATATATATATATTCTTTGACCAAGCTATAGTTTTGTATCCCAGAAAGATCAAAGAAAAAATATCTATACAGAAATATTTATAGCAGCTTTTTATGGTGGTCAAAGTAATGGAAATTTAGTTGATACCCATCAATTGGGAAATGGCTAAAGTTGTGATAAATGATTGTGATGTAATACAGTTGTGAAATGATGAGCAGGATCTAGAAAAACCCAAGAAGACTTACTTGAACTGATACAAGGGAAGTGAATAAGATCAGAACACTGTGCACAGTAATAGTAATATCATAAGGATAATCATCTATGAATGATTTAGCTCCTCTGATCACCAAGACAATTCCAAAGGATGCATGATGAAAAATGTTCCAGAGGTGGCTCTAGAAAGAGAAATGAAGATCTCTGAGTGCATATTGGAATATACTTTTAAATTTTTTCTTAATTTTTTCATTTCTTTGAGTGTATTTTCTTTTACAACATTGTTAATATCTAAATATGTTTTGAATGACCTCATATGTTTAATCAACATTGTATTGTTTGTCTTCTCAAGGGCTGAGGGAATAGAAAGAAAACTTGGAACTCAAAATTTTAAAAAAAATAATGCTAAATTTTTTCATGTAACTAGAAAACATTTAATAAAAATAAATTAAATAAATAAAAATCATTTTAATAAATGAGTAAATGCTCTGAAAGAAATAAATAAAAGGATAATAAATATCTTGCAACAGCAAATGGTACCAGGGAAAAAACCAAATTGAAATAAAAGAGTGCATTAGAAAGCATGAATTACAATACAATAAAAAAATTGAAAAAAAATAGCAACAACAAACTGGAAAAGGGATTAAGATGAGATAATTTAGGAAACATCAGACTTAATGCACAATAAGATAGGAAAGATATTTGATTTTTTTAAATGAGAGATATTTCGCGCCATAACAAGAAGGATTTGTAGACAGGGTAGCAAATCCTACCTCCAAAGTTGCCATGACATGTGCATTTCAGGTGAGCATTCCACCTTCTTCCAAAACTGAAAATGGACTTAACTGATCATTAATTTATGAAATGAGTCAAGCACACCCAGTTCTTTAAATACTATCTGGAAAAGAACATGATGGTTACAGTAAACGGGACTGTAATCACACTTTAAAAATGCATAAAGCATGAGGGCAGCTGGGTAGCTCAGTAGATTGAGAGCCAGGCCTAGAGAGAGGGAGGACCTGGATTCAAATGTGACCTCAGACACTTCCCAGCTGTGTGACCCTGGGCAAGTCACTTAACCCTCATTGTCTAGCCCTTACCACTCTTCTGCCTTGGAGCCAATACACAGTATTGACCCCAAGATGCAAGGTAAGGGTTTTAAAAAAAAAATTAAAATTAAAAAAAAAAGGCATAAAGCAGCGCAAAATAAAAAAGGCAAAGAAAATACAGAAAAAGGGCAGAGAAAACACAGAGACAAGTTTCAAAAAGGGTACAGGGCAGATAGCATGGGGACATAGGGTGGGTTACTGAAGGAAGGCAGGTAGTGTTGAAGGAGAGGCAGAGAGCATGACTTATGTAACTGCCTATTGGATTTGAGAGCATTAGTAGGCATAGGCCCAATGGAGATGAAAGCATGCTGAGGTGGAAGAGTTTTGAAATCTCATTTTTACATGGTTTTAGAGAGGAATAGATTAACTTTTATCTGTGCCACCTTGGAGATAATTCGTTAACATTTTTAATTCATTTAAAAGTTGTCAGTAAAACATTAAAGATAACATAGGACTACATCACCTTGAAATTATCAACACTATTTGATGATCTGCTAGTCTTTACTAGGGAGATTTGGAATTTGTCTGAGATTTGCATATCATAGGGCAAAGAGGCCTTGACTGTAGCACCTTGATGGCTTCTGCTAATTCATCACATATTACTAGGATGTCATTTTCAGTTAAAATATGACATAATTTGTAAATCATGCTCCTTTGATCTTTGGCATGATTTTTATAGGACTTCCAGATTACTTACTATACTGAAAAGAAGAGATGGAGGAAAGGTGGAAGAGTGACAATTTTAACACAAGAGCAAATAAAACAAAGCTCTAAAGCCCAAAGGCCATTTCTTTGTGCCAAGAGACTGAAAGAGTGGGTAATTCCCTCACTCGGCTCAGTCATAGTGCCCATGCTGTAGATGAAAAAAAATTTAACTGTTCTAGACAGCACTGGAAAGAGCAAGACTGTCCCAGACTCAGAGTTTCAAAAACATAGCTTGTTCTGAATGTACAGCCATTGGAAAGAGGCTATTCCCACCCACCTGGTAGAGGATACACAATGCTTTGTTTTGTTTTTTCCTAGGCACACTGGGTATGTACAAAACAAAAACCAGTAAGCTATCAAATAATCTCTTAATGAATACAAAATCAGAAATTTTGAAATCAGATAGTTAAATAAATTGAAAATAATGACTATTGAGCAAGTAAATAAAAAAAGAACATCATTAATTATTCTGATTTTCAAAATGAAATAAAACAAAACAAACAAAACAAAACAAAATTAGCAGATTTTTTAAGTGTGGAAAGAGAATTTACAATAAATGGAGAAGAAATAAGGAAAGTATCAGAAACTACTATACCGAATTATATAAGAACAAAATTGAAAATGTAAGAAAAATGAATGGATAGTTATAATACTTTATATTTTTTAAAAGCAGCCTAAATAATCCAATCTCAAAAAATAGATATTAAGCATGCTATAAATGAACGCCCTTCCCTCCCTAAAGAATGTTACAATGGTTACAAGATAATTCTATGAGGATTTAAGGGACAAATAAATCTAGTGCTCTATAAACATAGAGAAAAAAAGGTACTTCATGAAAGCCAATGAACCACATACAATTCTGGAATGCAAAACAGCTAGATAATGCAGAGAAAGGTCGAAGAGAGAGAGAGACACAGAGAGAGAGATGCACATATACATATGCACGGATATATAATGACTAATATTGATGACAACATTTTAAATAAAACATTAGTAAGGAGTGTACAACAAAATCTTTAAAAACTTTAACATTTTAGCATTGTGTGTTACCAAGCAACACTGGAAACTTTCCCAAGAAGATGAGGAGTAAAGCAAGAATGTCCACTATCTCCATTTTTTGATACAATTAAAAAAATAAAACATAGAGTGGGTATATGAGCAAAACAAAATGAATTGAGGGAATAAACACAGAGAAAGTGGAAAAATTATCTTCATTTGCAGACAATATGATTATTTACCCAGAGAATCAATGAAAAAAATTAATCAAGAAAATAGCCTCAGTAAAAAAGCAGGATAGACAATAAATACATGCAAAAAAAATCATTAGCTTTTTTATATTATTAACAAATCGTAGGAGAGAGAAGACAAACAATTCAATTTAAGATAATAAAAAAAATATTAAAGACCAGGGAATTAACCTACCAAGACACATTCAGGACTTACATAAACAACTAGAGAAGTTTTTTTGGAGATAAAGCATGAATAATAGGAGATATAATTTTTATGTCTGTGAAACAAAAATATAGAATAATAATACATCTAAACTCTCTAATAGATCTAATACTATTTTAGGCAAAACATGATTAAGGATATTATTGACGATTCCCTTTTGGAAAATCAAAAGAGCAAGAATAATGAGGGATAAATAGTTACTAAATTGTTCATACCCTATGACAGGATGATGGTGATGATGATGATGATGATGATGATGATGATGATGATGATGATGATAGCTAACAGAACTTTCTTTTCTACTGTAGCTTTATACTTAACTGTTCCTAGATCTTTTGTAAAAGACTGTTTTGGGGTATATGATCCTTTAGCTCATCTCCCATACATAATTGACCTCCAGAAAAAGCTGCTTACATTTATTACCTTCATTTTTTAGCCTGTTATTCATTTCTCAGTTTGACTTCCCAAAATAGCATGCAAATGAGACTGCTCTTTCCAAAGTTACCAAGTATGTATTAAATGTCAGACCTGAAGCCTTTTTTCTCAGTCTTCATTTCCTGTAAACTTTTCACAATATTTGATACTGTGCCCAACTTATCTTTCTTTTGGTTATTTTCATGTTCCTACCATCTTGGTTCTTCCCCCTACTTGTCTAACTATTATTTCTAAGTTCTTTTGCTATCTCATCATCCATATATGCTCCCTCATTGTGTATATTCTCCAAGACTCTATCCTGGGCTCTCATCTATTTGCTTTCTACTCTTTCTAATTTAATAATTTTGTCATCCTCCGTGAATTAAATTGTTATCTCTATGGAAACAACTTCCAAATCTGTTAAACCCATCCTTAATCTGTTTTTTCAAGTTCCATCCATGCATCTCTATCTTCAAATGGATATTTCAAATTTAATATCACATAGATATCACAAATTCAATATATTAAAATTTTAATCCATTATCTTTCCACAAAAATCTACCTCTCTTCTGAATTTGTCAGTTTTTGTTGAAGCCATTGCTAGTTAATTAGTTTTTGTTTTGATGTTTGCCTTGATTACTTATTCTGTTAAATCTTGTCATTTTTATTTTCCCAACATCTCTAGATTTATTCTCTTCTATCTACTTATAGTTATCACACTATTTCTGGCTCTCATTACCTCTTGCCTGGACTACAATAGCCTCTTAATTGTCCTTTTTGCCTCAAGACTCTCCCCTTTCCAATCTGCCTACATGTGACTACCAAATTGATTTTCCTAACCTTTGGGTCTGATAATGTCACTTTCCTACTCAGGAAACTCTGATGTCTCCTTTTTGTTGCTAAAGTCCTTGAGAAAGCTATTTACAATTGATTCCTCCATTTCCTTTGTTTTCATTCTCTGTTAATTCTCTGCAATCTGGTTTCCAACTTTATAATTCAACTAAAACCCCAAAGTTACCAGTGATCCCTTAATTGCCCAGTCTAATGGCTTTTTCTCAGACTCCCACCTTACTAACCTCCCTGGAGCTTTTAATATCATTTATCCTCTTCTCCTTGGCACTGCTGCTCTCCAGATTTTAGGACACTATTCTGTGCTGATTTTCCCCTACCAATCTGACCACTCTTTTTCAGTTTTCTTTGCTATGACATCATCCAGGTCATATTCACAAAGTAAGGGTATCCCTTAGAGCTCTACATTTAGCCCTCTAATCTTGATCCATCCATATGATGTCATCATGTGTCGATGATTCTAAGATGGGAGTGTTCTGGCAAATATTTAATAACTTGTTCTTCTGGGTGGGGATATATACATAACACATTATTTTTAAGTTTAATTTGTACTACTAAAATTTTTTCTATCATTTTCCTATGTTTAGACAGTCAACAAAATAATAAATAAAGTGCTGGTTTGTAGCTTTCTAAATTGTTTTTTAATTTTATTTTTATTATCATGCAAATCACACTTCCATATTGGTCATTGTACAAGCATATTAATACATAACCAAACCCCCAAATTAAAACATAAATACACTGATGTGAAAGACAGTATGCTCTGATCTGCATCCATTCTACTACAACGGTTCTTTCTTTGGATTTACTAAATTTCAAGGTGACAGTTCTTACAGAATAAATTTAACAAGTGATTCATGTAAAGCTACTTCAAGTATCTTCAGGACACTTCAGTATAGAGCCCTCACTCCAATCTTGACCTCCAGTCTCTCATATCTAACTGCCTAATGGACATCTCAAAATACATATAATATACATGATTAATTCAAAATATTACAAACTGAATTAATTATCTTTACTCTCAAATTCTCTTTTCATTCCAACTTTTCCATTATTTTTGTTCCATTATTCTCCCAATCATATCCTTGACTCCTTGTTCACTTTTATCCCCTATATCGAATCAGTTACCAAATCTGTCAATTCTATCTAGCACAAGGAGCTCAATCTGGGGACCCAAGAAACTTCAAGCACCAGAACTGACCACAGAATAAGCTTAGGACAACTTCCTTTACCCCACGAACAAAGCAGAGTTTTCAACAGCAAAGTGATGGGAAAAGCCCACCCCCACTGAGCAAAATTCAAAGAAAAAGTCTGACTCTGGAAAACTATCAGAAATGGAGATGGCCAAAATGCAAGCTCAGAAGAGGATAGCAATACAAAATGAAAATGTATGAAGCCTCAAAGAAAAATGTAAAAGGATGTGAGGCCCAAAAAGGACTCATGGAAAATCTCCAAAAATAAATGAGATTTTGAAGAAATTTTAGAAAAAGAAAATTATACAAAAATTCAACAGCTTAGGACAAAATTTTACTGAAGAAAATAGCTTATTAAAAAGGAAATATGAAACTCAAACCAAAAAATAACCCTAAAACATGAAGTACAAAATGTCAAAAGAGAAAATGTCTCCCTAAAAATTAGAAGTAGACAAATGGAAGCTATTGACTCATTAAGACAACAGGAAATAATAAAAAAAAATCAAAAGAATCTGAAATGTAACCCTGGGAAAACAAATGATCTGGAAAATAGATGCAGAAAAAATAGGCCAAGAATCAAAGCCATGAACAAAAAAAAAGACCTTGGACTCTATATTTTAAGACATTATCAGGGTAAATTATTCTGATGTCCTAGAACAAGAGGAAGAAACAAAAATTGAAAGAATCCACAGTGGGGCAGGTAGGTAGCTCAATGGATTGAAAACCAGGCCTAGGATGGGTGGTCTTTAGTTCAAATCTGGCCTCAGAAATTTCCTAGCTGTGTGGCCCTAGACAAGTCACTTAACCCCCATTGCCTAGTCCTTTCCTCTCTTCTGTCTTAGAATGCAGTATTGATTCTAAGACAGTAGGTAAGGGTTTTAAAAAAGAAAAGAAAGAATTCACCAATCATCTCCTCAATAGATGTCAAATTAAAAAAACTCATGGGATTAAAATAGCCCAATTCTAGAACTAATAGGCCAAGGAGAAAACATTGTAAAGCATTCTGAAGGTAAAACAATATCTGAAAAGAAAGAGATTTCAGGTGATTGCAGTCATAAAACTAGAGGAAAGAATAATTGTCATCTGGAAGCACTATAGCCCTTCACTCATTTCAAAAGAAAAAAGGAACAGTTGTGGTCATTAGTGAACATGGATCCTACTTTTGTAAAGACCAGAACCTAGACAAAGAGGGTTCTAGAGAAAGTATTGCCTGAATGATATGATGATGAAAATATTGAATAGTTACAGGTCTCCAAACTGAGCTGTGAAAATAGCAGGACATAAAAGACAAAAGCACAGATCAGCCATCATGTTGAGACATGAACAGAACCCAACTCTAATATAAAGTACAAAGTCAAGAAGTAGGATTGACAAATGAACAAACAACTGAAAAGGAATCTACTATGGTTACAGGGAAGCTCAAGGCAAAATTCAAAAGAACATGATGTGAAAATATCTATATGAAAAGGCTCAAAGATTGGAAATAAATACAAAATTCCTATGAGAGCTAAACAGATATAAAAAATAAAAAAAATATTTTAAAAATAAAATAAAACAGAAGAAAAATTTTAAAAAGTGATGAAAGCTATGGAAGAAGAAATATCTAAAAAAAATTGCCAGCCCTTTTAAAGGGTCACAAAAAGGCTGAAGAAAGTAATGCCATAAAAATAATAACTGAACACATTGTAAAAGAGGTATACAATCTCACTAAAGATCATAAGTTCTTAAAATTATAATTGGACAAGTAAAAACTAATGACTCCATGAAACATGAAGAAAAAATAAACAATCAAATAACTAAAAAAAATATGACATATTTCATAGGAAAAAGAATAGGAATAGATTAGAAAATAGATCAAGGAGAGATAAGTTAAGACCGATTCAACAAAAGCCATGAATATAAAAGATCTCTGATATATTTCAAAAAGTTTAAAATTATTTTTAATTTGTTAAATATAAAATTATATGTAAATGTTGTTCTTTGTCCTCTTTAAGAAGACAAGTAATATGATTTAGAATATACATGTGAGATAATTTAAAATGTATTCCCATAGTAGTCACATTGCAAAAAATAAAGAAATCAATAAAAATAAGGTAAAATAAAAGTGGTATAATTCAATTTGAATTAAGAATTTTTCAGATTGCTTTCTGGAGGTAGATAGAAATTTGCATTGTAAGTCTCTTGGAATTGTCTTCCATTATTATCTTATTCAGAGTAAGCTTTTCATAGCTAATCATCATTATAATAATTCCATTAGTGCATACAGTAGTCTTCTAGGTGCTTCTCTCCATACTTTATATTTTTTGAGACCACCATGTCATAATATAACACAATTTGTTCAGTTATTCCTCAGTTGATAGGCATATCTTCATTTTCTAATTCATTGACACCAGAAAAAGAGCTACTATAAGTATTTTGCCTGAATATGTCCTTCCCCCCCCCTTTCCCCTTTTTAAAAAAATCTCTTTGGGATACATACCTGACAGTGAATTACTGAGTCATAAAATATACACAGTTTTATATCCCTTTGGTCATAGTTCTAAATTGTTCTACAGAATGATTGGACTTATTCACAACTCCACCAATAGTGTATTATTGTTTCAATTTTTCTATATCCCCTCCAGTATTTGTCATTTTCCTTTCCTTTTACATTAGCCAGTCTGATAAGTATAAAGTGACAAATCAGAGTTGTTTCAAATTGTATTTCTCAAACCAATAGTGATTCAGAGCATTTTTTCAAGTGACTATAGATAGTTTTTATTTCTTCTTCTGAAAGCTGCTTGTTCTTATTGTTTATATATGTATGTTTGGAAGTGTAATATATGTTACAAATGAATATGTATGTAATTTGAGGTCTGATTCTCAAGTGTATTTTCATGATTTTCTTCATTTGGTTTCATTTCTTTACCTAATTTTTCCTCTACCACTCTGATTTGATTTTGAAAATCATATTTGATCTTTTCTAGGACTTCCTTTTGCACTCTGTCAAATCCATATTTTTCCTTGAAGCTTTTGATTTAGCTGTTTTAGCTTCATGATCTTTTTCTGAGGTTGTTTCTTGATCTTCCTTGTCACCATATTATATATATTTTTAAGCTTAGATACTCTTTATTGTTTTTTGCTCATTTTTTCCACCTTATTTGTAAACAAAATTTTACCCTTCCACTCATTATGTACACATCTTCTTTATTAATTAAGTGGGAACATCCTCCTTTGCTTCCTCCTCATCTGAAGAAAACTACTCTACCACTACTTCCTTTGAAGTTCCTGCAGCTCTTCCAGTGTTGAGTTCTTCTTTATGCTCCTTCAGATGGAGTAGGCAATCACTTCTTAGACTGGGATGCCAGTAAGTCTTAGCAAGCACATCAAGTGTCAAGCAAAAGCTATTTACCTTGATAATTTTTTTCTCGTCAAAATGTCTCAAATGCCAAACTTGACAAGTTCCAAAATTGGCAAGTACCAAGGTTAGGCTGCATATGAAATGCTATTGTATTATTAAAAATTACGAAGGGGATAGTTTTAGAAAAACCTAGAAAACTTCTCCTAACAGAGTGAAGTGAGCAGAATTTGAAGAATAATATATATACTAATAGCTATATTATGAAGATAATAAATTCTGAAAGACTTAGCAAATCTGATAAATGCCATTGCAGTTCTAGAGGACTTGTGATGAAAATTGATATCCACTTCCAGATGGAGAAAAAGTGGACTCAAAATGAAAACTTGCATTTTTTCTTTATTTTACTTTTTTTTCATAAACATGTCTAATGGGGAGATAAAATTTTCATGATATAATATGTATAGTATGAATCATATTTTTGCCCTCTCAATTGGTAGGGAGTAAGAGGAACAGAGATAATTGGAAACTGAAAATAAAAATAAAGTTTTAAAAAATCATATTCAGTGTTGCACCAATTTTGTGATGTATCAAGTCATATTGTAACTGAAAAGTTTTCAAAGCACTGTTGTATAGTAGAGGCAACCTTTTCAAAGTACAAAGTAACACATTTTTCAAACTGTCCCTACTTTGTAAATGGAATTAGCTCAAGCCCATTCATAGTTAAACTCAAGCCACCAGAGATAATGTCATCCCCACCTCCCTTACTGGGGAGGGGAGATGAGTTACCCACACATGACAATAAGTAACAAATCAAGAAAAAAGGACTTCCCTTTGGGCAGTCCAAAACAGTGCAGAGGCTGCCATTTGTCCACTTGAATTAGAGGTGGACCTCCAACAAGTGATGAAAGCTGTTGTCCTTCAAATATGATGGTAACTTCCTGTTGAGGGAGTTTGCGCTTTGAACTTGGTGCTGAAGGATCTCTGCTGAGACCTCAGGCTGCTTCCACTCTGAATTGTCACAAGGGTAAGTTAGGCTGACTTCCTTTGGCCTACCTTGGCGTTTCCAAAACCTCTACGTCGAGGAGGTTTCATTGCCTCTCTAATTGCTAAGGACTTTTGACTAGTAGCCTAGTTTAATTAGCCTTTTAACCTTTTCTGGGTCCGGACCTCTGCTAGTCGGGGCCAGCCTCTCCCTCTGTCTATTTCCCTACCTTCTACCTTCCCAAATTGTAAATAAACTACCATAAAACGCATCCTGACTTGGGTCCATTTTAATTATGGAATCAATCTGAATTATTGATTCCTGGTGACCACACCTTAAATATAATATCTAATTTTCCCTCTTACACTACAATGTACAAATTTCATGGCCTAGTTCTATTCTTTGTCATTATAATAAAAGTCTCCTTAAGGAACATGAAACAAATGACTAATTTGTCACTTCTCTGCTCTAAAATCGTCAATAGATCCCCAATGTCAAAACATAAAGTCCAAAATTCTTAAATTAGCATTCATAAGTTTACCAGACTTAGAACTAGAAAGGAACTTAGAGATAAATAATTGAAATCTGCTCATTTCTCTCTTGCTTAGCATAATATTCTGTACATAGCATGTAGTCAATTATTTTAAAGGAAATTAAATATATATGAAGTATTTAACTTTTTTAATATTGAATAATACTATGATCCATTTATGTAACAGGAATAGAGGATCATAGTAGGTATAAATCTAAACTGGATTCAGGAAGATCTGAGTTCAAGTCTTGCTGTGTGAATCAGGTCATTTGTTCTCTTAGTGCGCCAATAAACTTTTTGAAAGTAAGTTTCATAGCACATGCTTTATTGGTTGAAGGAATCCATGACCAAATAAGAAACAAAAAATTTAATGAAATAAACACACACAAACTGAACCACACATAAACATACATACAAAATTATACATATTCTTTTCCAGATTCTGTTCACTTCAATATGCATCAATTTGCATAAATCTTCTTATGTTTTTCTAAAACCATATAGTTCATAAAGTGTTATTATAATTGTATATGAATATACATTTATGTATATGATACATATATATCATACATATATATACTTTGTGTGTATGTGTAGGTCTCCTATGTTTACATATGTGTATGTGTATTATGTGTCTGTGTATCCTTCCCATGTCTAGGTCTCTTATTTGGTCATTCAACTAATAAACATAAGCATTCACTGTGAAACTCTGTCTTGGAAAGTTACCTGGGCTATCGAGAGGGCAAAAGAACAGGTTCTAGTTCTGGGTTAAGATGGCGGCAGAGTAAGAAGCAGCTGCCTGATCTCTCCTAACTGAAGCATATAGGACTCCTCAAGGGGACATAAAAACAAATCCAGATGAACGAAGGGACCCCACAACAGGGCCCAACATTGAAGGTAAATGGAATCGGGGCATTTCCACGCCATAAAGGGGTGAAACAGCTCTCACTAAAACACGAGCAGAGGAAGAACCTCCCCTATCCCCCATACCACATACAACTCCAAGGCCAGAGCACAAGAGTTAAAGTAGGTTTGGGGCACCCATTAAGTCATTGGCAGCTGCAGGGCCTGTTCCTGAGAGCAGCAAGACTTAGGACCTCAAGAGGCTAAGGAACACACATGGACTTTGAATACAGACCCTGAGCTCTGGTGTGGGTGAAGGCATTGACGTAGGTGTGCACAAGGATCTTGAGCTCAGGCTTGGACCTCTAGTGGGGACTCTGAGCAGATGGGAGCACAGCTGTGGAAGCAGCACCCTGAGACTCCTGAAGGAGCCTTGGGCAGAGGGGCAGACCGGGAGGACCACCAGGAGGCTTGACCCCAAGAACAATGAGACCTGACACCTCGGGAGCCTAGAGAGTGCAGACAGACCCTGAGTGTGAGGATAAAGCTGAGAAGGCACTGGGCTAACAACAATGTCAAGCCAAAATCGGAAACCCCAGAAGAGAAAGATCATCAAGAAGAAATCTGTAACACTTGACAACTTTTACACAGAGAAAATCCAGACAATAGAGTAAACAACAGAGGAGAACAAACAAGTAGTCATATCCAAACCTTCCCAAAATAATGAAAACTGATCACAAGCTATTGAAGAATTCAAATCAGAGATGATGAGAAAAATGGAAGAGATCTGGCAAGAAAATAGCAGTTTAAAAGGCAGAATTTTTCAATTGGAAAGTGAGGCTCAGAAATCAAATGATTTGATAAGCAAATTGAAAACCAGAAATGACCAGATTGAAAAGGAAAACCAAAAGATTATAGCCAAAAACCAGTCCCTAAAGGCAAGAATTGAGCAATTAGAAGCTAATGATCTCTCAAGACAGCAAGAACAAATAAAACAAAGACAAAAGACTGATAAAATAGAAGAAAACATGAAATATCTCAATGAGAAAGTGACAGACCAAGAAAACCATTCTAGAAGAGACAATTTGAGAATCATTGGTCTTCCAGAAAAAGCAGAAATTAATAGAAACTTGGACTCCATACTTAAAGAAATTATTCAGCAAAATTGCCCTGAAGTCCTACAACAAGAGGGCAATATAGACATTGAAAGGATCCATAGATCACCCTCTACACTGGACCCAGAAAAGTCAACACCTAGGATTATAATAGCCAAATTCAAGAGCATTCAAGTAAAAGAAAAAATCTTACAAGAAGCCAGAAAGAGACAATTCAAATATCAAGGAGCACCAATCAGGATCTCATAGGATCTGGCAGCCTCCACTCTAAAAGACTGCAAGGCTTGGAATATGATATTCAGAAAGGCAAGAGGACTGGGCCTTCAACCACAGATCAACTACCCATCAAAACTGACTATATACTTCCAGGGGGAAAGTATGGGCATTCAACAAAATTGAAGATTTCCAAGTATTTACGCAGAAAAGAACAGGACTAAATGGAAAGTTTGATATCCAACCACAAAAATCAAGAGAAACATGAAAAGGTAAATAAGAAACAGAGGGGAAAGAAAGAAAACTCATAATTTTTAAATTTGCCTCCTTAAGGGCTTCAATAAGAACTAATTATTTGTATTCCTATGTGGAGAAATGCTATGTATAATTCTCTGTAGTGAACTCTATTCACTATTATAGTATTCACTAATATAGTAATCAGGAGAATAATTCATAGGGAGAGGGTAGAATACTAAATGGTCTAAGATGACATGGGGGGTTGGAAAGATGGGGGGGTGAATAGGAGGGGACACCAAGAGAAACTTGAGTAAATAATAAAAATAGGATATTCTATTATACAAAAAGAGGGCATGGGAAGGGGAGAGGACAAATACTATTATAAGGAGAGGAAGAGAGCATTAAGAGGTAATATTTAAACCTTACTCTCAGTGTAATTAACCCGGAGAAGGAAGAGTAACTATATTATCCATTGGGATATAAAACTCTATCTAACCCTACTGCAAAAGTCAGAAGGGATAAACCAAGAGGAGCAGGGGAGTGTGGAAGTCAAAAAAGGGAGGGGAGAAGAAGGGGGAGGGAATTCATTAGGCCTTTAAAAATAAAAAAGGAGAATAATAAGGGAGGGGATAAGAAAGGGAAATTAATCAAGGGAGGGGATAAGGGATATTGACTTAAAGCAAACCACTGCTTTAAAAGGAAATAGTGTAAAAAAGAAGGAGTGGGACTACGGGAGGATACAAAATTTCAGCGAATGCACAACTGATAATTATAACTCTGAAAGTGAATGGGATAAAATGGAAGCAAATAGCAGAGTGGATCAGAAACCAAAATCCTACCATATGTTGTCTACAAGAAACACATATGAGGCAGGTGGACATACACAAGTTTAAGGTTAAGGGCTTGAGCAAAATCTTTTCGGCATCAAATGAGAAAAAGAAGGCAGGAGTGGCTATTATGATTTCTGACAAAGCCAAAGTAAAAATAGATATGATTTAAAAAGACAGGGAAGGTCATTACATCCTGATTAAAGGCAGTATAAACAATGAGGAAATAACACTGCTCAATACATATGCACCAAGTGGTATAGCATCCAAATTCATAAAGGAGAAACTGGCAGAGCTCAAGAAGGAAATAGATAGTAAAACCATAATAGTGGGAGATCTAAATATTCCCCTTTCAGATCTAGATAAATCAAACCAAAAAATAAATAAGAAAGAGGTAAGAGAGGTGAATGAAGTCCTAGAAAAATTAGATTTAATTGATATGTGGAGAAAAATAAATAGGGACCAAAAGGAATACACCTTCTTTTCAGCTGCACATGGTACATTCACAAAGATTGACCATGAAATAGGGCATAGAACCATTGCAAACAAATGCAAAAGAGCAGAAATAATAAATGTAACGTTCTCAGAACATAATGCAATAAAAATAATAATTAGTAAGGGCACCTGGACAGGCAATTCAAAAACTAATTGGAAATTAAATAATATGATTCTCCAAAACCAATTAGTCAAAGAAGAAATCATAGAAACAATCAACAATTTCATTGAAGACAATGACAATGATGAGACATCCTACCAAACTCTGTGGGATGCAGCCAAGGCAGTAGTCAGGGGGAAATTTAAATCCTTGTGTGCATATATTAACAAATTAGGGAGGGCAGAGATTAATGAATTGGGAATGCAACTCAAAAAACTAGAAAGCGAGCAAATTAAAAATCCCCAGATGAAAACTAAATTAGAAATACTAAAAATCAAGGGAGAAATTAATAAAATTGAAAGTAAAAGAACTATTTAAATAATAAATAAGACTAGAAACTGGTATTTTGAAAAAACAGATGAAATAGACAAAGTACTGGTCAATCTAATAAAAAAAAAGGAAAGAAGTAAACGAAATTGAAAGTATCAAAGATGAAAAGGGAGACCTCACCTCTAATGAAGAGGAAATTAAGGCAATCATTAAAAACTATGTTGCCCAATTATATGGCAATAAATATAACAATTTAGGAGATATGGATGAATATTTACAAAAATATAAACTGCCTAGACTAACAGCAGAAGAAATAGAATACCTAAATAATCCCATATCAGAAAAAGAAATTGAACAAGCCATCAAAGAACTCCCTAAGAAAAAATCGCCAGGGCCTGATGGATTCACAAGTGAATTCTATCAGACATTCAAAGAGCAACTAATCCCAATACTATACAAATTATTTTATATGATGATAAGCAAAGGAGTCCTACCAAATTCCTTTTATGACACAAATATGGTACTGATTCCAAAACCAGGCAGATGAAAAACAGATAAAGAAAACTACAGACCAATCTCCCTAATGAACATAGATGCAAAAATCTTAAATAGAATACTAGCAAAGAGACTCCAGAAAGTAATTAAGAACATCATCCACCATGATCAGGTGGGATTTATACCAGGAATGCAAGGATGATTCAACATTAGGAAAACCATCCATATAATTGACCATATCAACAGTCTAACAAACAAAAATCACATGATTATCTCAATAGTTGCTGAAAAAGCCTCTGACAAAATACAGCATCCATTCCTATTGAAAACATTGAAAAATATAGGAATAGAAGGACCCTTCCTAAAAATAATAAACAGTATATACCTAAAACCATCAACAAGCATCATATGCAATGGGGATAAATTAGAAGCCTTCCCAATAAGATCAGGAGTGAAACAAGGATGCCCATTATCACCTATATTATTCAATATAGTACTAGAAACACTAGTAGTAGCAATTAGAGAAGTAAAAGAAATTGAAGGTATCAAAATAGGCAATGAGGATACTAAGCTATCATTCTTTGCAGATGATATGATGGTATACCTAAAAAATCCTAGGGAATCAACTAAGAAGCTTTTAGAAATAACCAACAACTTTAGCAAAGTTGCAGGATACAAAATAAATACACATAAATCATCAGCATTTCTATATATTTCCAACATATTAGAGCAGCAAGAAGTAGAAAGAGAAACACCATTCAAAATCACCCTAGACAATATAAAATACTTAGGAATCTATCTACCAAAACAAACACAGCAATTATAGGAAAACAACTACAAAACACTTTCCAAACAAATAAAACTCGATCTCAACAATTGGAAAGCCATTGATTGCTCATGGGTATGACGTGCTAACATAAAAAAATGACCATTCTACCCAAATTAATTTACCTATTTAGCACCATACCTATCAAACTACCAAAAAACGTCCTTACTGATTTAGGAAAAACTATAACAAATTTCATTTGGTATAACAAAAGGTCAAGAATATCAAGGGAAATAATGAAAAAAAAATGTGAATGAAGGGGGCCTAGCAGTACCAGATATTAAACTATACTATAGAGCAGCAGTCATCAAAACAATATGGTACTGGCTAAGAGGCAGAAGGTATGATCAGTGGAATAGACTTGGGGTAAATGACATCAGCAAGACAGTGTATGATAAACCCAAAGAGCCCAAATTTTGGGACATGAATCCACTATTTGACAAAAATTGCTGGGAAATTTGGAAAACAATATGGGAGAGATTAGGTCTAGATCAACATCTCACACCCTACACCAAGATAAATTCAGAATGGGTGAATGACTTGAATATAAAGAGGGAAACTATAAATAAGTTAAGTTAACACAGAATAGTATACTTGTCAGATCTCTGGGAAAGGAAAGATTTTAAAACCAAGCAAGAGTTAGAGAAAATTACAAAATGTAAATTAAATGGTTTCGATTATATTAAACTAAAAAGTTTTTGTGCAAACAAAAACAATGTAGTCAAAATCAGAAGGGAAACAACAAATTGGGAAAAAAATCTTTATAACGAAAAACTCTGACAGGGGTCTAATTACTCAAATACACAAGGAGTTAAAGCAATTGTATAAAAAATCAAGCCATTCCCCAATTGATAAATGGGCAAGAGACATGAATAGGCAATTTTCAGGTAAAGAAATCAAAAGTATCAATAAGCACATGAGAAAGTGTTCTAAATCTCTAATAATTAGAGAAATGCAAATCAAAACAACTCTGAGGTATTACCTCACACCTAGCAGATTGGCTAAAATGAAAGAAGGGGAGAGTAATGAATGCTGGAGGGGATGTGGCAACATTGGGACATTAATGCATTGCTGGTGGAGCTGTGAACTGATCCAACCATTCTGGATGGCAATTTGGAATTATGCCCAAAGGGCTATAAAAAAAGCCTGCCCTTTGATCCAGCCATACCATTGTTGGGTTTGTACCCCAAAGAGATCATAGATAAACAGACTTGTACAAAAATATTTATAGCTGCGCTTTTTGTGGTGGAAAAGAACTGGAAAAGGAGGGTATGTCCTTCAATTGGGGAATGGCTGAACACATTGTGATATATGCTGGTGATGGAATACTATTGTGCTCAAAGGAATAATAAACTAGAGGAATTCCAGGTGAACTGGAGAGACCTTCAGGAACTGATGCAGAGCAAAAGGAGCAGAGCCAGAAGAACATTGTACACAGAGACTGATATACTATGGTAAAATCGAATGTAATGGACTTCTGTGGTAGCAGCAATGCAATGACACAAGACAGCTCTGAGGGATTTATGGTAAAGATGCTACCCACATTCAGAGGAAGGACTGCAGGAGAGGAAACATATAAGAAAAACAACTGCTTGAAAGCATGGGTTGAGGTGGACATGATTGGAGATGTAGACTCTAAACTACCACACCAATGCAAGTATCAACAATTTGGAAATAGGTCTTGATCAATGACACATGTTAAAACCAGTGGAAATGTGCATTGGCCAAGGGTGGGGGTAGTGAGGGGGTGGGGGTGAAGGGGAAAGTAGGATCATGAATGATGTAACCATGTTAAAAACGAATATTAATAAATGTTTTTTAAAAAAAAGACCAGGTTCTCACAGCCAGTAAACATTAGAAAGAGGATTCAAACCCAAGTCTTCCTAGACCAAAGCCCAGACTTGTATCCACCATGTCTTGTCTCTCTCTCTCCAAACATAAAGTTACTTCACATTCTTGGAATGTGTATATATATTTTATATACATATAAGTATTTACACACTTATGATTTTTGATATATGATATGATATCCCATATATCTAAATATAATTTTATATCCTCTGCTTTTTAAAATATTTTCCCATCAAATATTTCATTTGATGTGATTTGTTTCTTATCGTAAATTTTTAGTATTATCAGAGATGACTTTATCTCTGACTTAGGTAGAGAAAACTATGATCCAGAGACTTTAATGTCTTGTCCACTGGCACACAGTTATTTAAGTTCACAGCTCATGTTTTCTGACTCTCAAGCCCTCTTTTCAAAAATGAGTGTTGTCGTACTCATCATCATTATGGGACTTCACTATCACTGTCTCATCTAGCTCCTTCTCTTCTGCCTCTCACCATTCTGTCTGGTGTTCATTTTGAATCCATGGAGACCAGCTGGTGGTATTGACAGTAGTATAAAGAAGAAGCTGGTTAGAGATGCTGTGGAGGTGGAGAAGAGGATTTCCCCCTGTGCCCCTCTCAGGAGATTTGTTAGGAAACAAGGATCAGTGGGGGGAGGCACCAACTGGCTTCCAAGTTCTTCTTGGCAATCAAGTGAGTGTTTGCACATCTTGCAGTGCTAATTAATTCTGAAAAGAAAAGTAGAAGAAAGTGGAATTGCTTGACAGCTGCCCTGGATATTGGGATGTCAAAGCCAGTTAACAGATGCCACTGATCACATCCTTTCAACTCATTTTCATAAGTCTATCAGTGGGACGACAGGAAGTTTTTACCATTTCTTTCATAGGTTTAGACACCATGAAATTGGGGCTTCTTCCAAGCAACACATGTTCTTTCTGATTTCACATGCTTTCTGAAGATTTTTGGTATTACCAACACTTTGCTAGATTTTAGTACCTACTTAAGGAGACAATAATAGCCTTATCAAATACATTTAGCTCATGATAATGTATAAAAATAGGAATGTCTATTCTCAGAACTCTGGACCCATATTGTAGGCTATTCTAATCATCCCTCTCAGTCTTTCAACACATCACTAATTTCCTTGCCTCCAAGTACACATGTGTTTGCTCCCCTTTCATATACTTAATAATAAATACAAGCAAGTCTACTTACTCTTCCTCACACATGAAATCTCATTTTCCTTTTCCATGATTTTACTGACAATTGCTAACCTCAAAAATGCTACTCAACTTCATTTCTTGAAATCCTGACCTTCCTTCCCAACCTAGCTTCATATGCTAAAGCTGTTAGCTTAGAGTTCCTAAGTGAGTGTTGATGAACATTTTTGAGATCTTGTGCCTGAATTACATCTTCAAGCCCTGGCAGCCATGCCACACCTTCACCAATACAGTCCATCCAAAATTCCATATTCTTTTGTGTATATGTGTGTGTGTCTTGCCAAGTACACAAGATATAACAAATAATATGTATATTTGTTTATATATAAATATACACACAATTATATACACATATATATGTTTGTATGTTTCTATATAGAAATAAACATGTTTAATGTATATTCATGTATGTGAATATATGCATATATACAGAAACACGTATGTATTGTTATATCTGGCACATCTGGTAATATATAACACACAGAAAAGGGGTAGGGCTCAGCTAATAAAATCAAATATGTAAAGCTGAAGTGAATCTGAGACTTTCCCAAAGTCATGAACTTTCTTCTCATCTGACCCTTCCTATTAGCATGGCTGGAATGCTCCAAAGAGAGGTCACAGGTTAAGGGCTCTAGGAACATGACCAGGAACTAAGGGTTACGAGTCCCAGTCAGAGAGATATTAATTGGTTCCTGAGATGTGATAAATCGGTTCAGAGAGACAAGAAGTGATGTGGAGAAGAGGGCTATAAAGGATGAGTCTGTAGAGGAGGTCGAGGTCTTGGGATGTGAGTTTTCTGGGTTGATTCTTCTACTCCATTTGGCATTGGTGGTTTGAGCAGAAGACACCCTCTGGGGCTGGTAGACTCTTGCTCCAAAGAGACTACTGGACTTCCATTTGGAGATCAGAACCTTGTTGGGGAACAAGTTGAAATTATAAGGATCAAAGTGGTTGGCTAGGAAATACATTTTCTACTTCCTTCATTCCTTATTTATTTCTTATACTATATTTATATTAAATTAAATTGTTAAAAGCTAATATTATCCTCGTGACTTAAGAGTTAATTTTATAAATGGCTACCACAACAAATATTTTTACTAATATTATTTAACAAAACCAATTTCTAAATGTTGCTTGTAGCATTTTAATTATAATATATTATATTTATTTTAATTATTACACTTGTAAATAATTCTATTGCACCATAAAAATGACAAACAATATGATCACAAAAAATCCTGCAAAGACATCTATGAAGTTTTGAAAAGTGAAGTGAGTAGAATCAGGTGAACATTGTGCATAGTAATAGCAAGGAACCAGTAAAACTCCAAGGAACTCATGATTAGAAAAAGCTATCCTATGTCCTAGAAGGAACTGAAGGAATAGATACATTTTGATAATACATGTACAGTCTATATCATGTTACTGCCATCTTGGAGAGGGGTGAGATAGAGAGAACAAAGATCACAAAATGTCAGAAAAATTATTATTGGAAATTGTATCAATGAATAATCTGGAAAAAATTTTAAATATAATAAAAGAATCTATGTTTACTTTGCCTACATATCCACATAATGTACTCTTGTAAAGAAAGAAAAGGACGATGTTTACATCTCTTAGCTGGGGCTCTACCTTGCTGCTCCTCATTTCCCAAATCTTCCTGCCTCAAGAATCAGCAATATCAGTGTCTACCCACTGCCCTTCTGAGGGCCGCACCATTCTTTGAGATTCATAGTGTAAGGGAGAAACCAGGGAAAGGTGCCTTAAACAGTAAACAGGTGTGTGTGTGTGTGTGGAAGACAGGAATGACAGGAAGGGGCCCAACAAGTAGGGAGACTAAAGTTTAACAGCAAAGGGGTGTCTGTTACTGAATTGACTGTTAGGTCCAACTGCCACTCTGAAGCACCAAGACTAGGCCTATGGTAATCAGCAAAGTAAAGGCAGGAGTTTATAAGTTAAGGCAATACATTTAATCAAGAACAAACTAAGATTAAGAATGGGAATAGGGTTTACTACACTTAAAAGCTAAGGGCAAACCACAGGGGCAGGAAAAGGACTTGACTACCCTAAACTAAGACCTAAGCCAGGCAGGGCCCAGAGAATAACAGGACTGGAGTGGGAATCCTCACAGTAGAGTCCAGAGATGTTTTCGGGATGCCAGGAACCAACTCCTCCAGAACTGATGGTCCAAAGCAGCCCAGAAGGGAGAGGAGCCTGTAAGCTGTCCACCAGATCACAGATCAGTCCCTACTCAGTGCTGTTGTGCAGGATAGATGTCCTCTGCTTCCAACCTTCACCACACTCCAGGATCCCAGGGAATCAGGGTGCAACTCCACAAGCTCTGAGGTCTCCCAGGGAATCAGTTACTGCTTGTAACTCCCACCATGGAGTCCTTCTCAGAGAGTGCAAGCAACTTCCTGCTTCCCCATTCCATCTTGGAATTCTCCAGCCCTTCCTGCTAGGTCCACATTAACTATATATAAACTAATACCTAAATAATCCTCACAACAATAGGTCCCTATAGGGAATATAGGGTAGGGTGGTCTCCCTTCAGGGAACTAGATTCTACATGTCTAGGACTTATTTGTTCAATATTCCACCTCTCAGTTCTGACACTCTCACTCAACCTCTGATCTCTATTTTAAAAACTAAGGATGTTGGCAAGAGCGTATAAAGGATATTTGAATCAACCAGTTCCACTTAATGTGGTATAAAGGGGTAAAAGAGACATGGACACTTCAGCCTCCTGGAAATTCTGAACTTAAGAAACTAACAAACATTTTAGACTTGCTATGAGCAAAATAGAAGAAATATCTATAATATGCATACATATGCATATTATATATATATGTATGTATACATATATATATGAATAAAACATTGTCCTTGTTCTTAAGGGGCTTGCAGGTTTTAAAAAAAGAACCGTACTTTACTATACAAATAGACAGTTTACACTGATCTATATAGTACAACACAGTCTATGCAATAAGTCTATAAAGTAATGAAATTGTTTTCATATATTGTTTATAGATAAATATAATGTACACCAACTAAACAACATATTTTAAGAGTTTAGAAAAGAAACAGGAGAGCACTTCTAACTGGGAAGGCTAGGGAAGTCTTCATGAAGGATTCATCAAATTACAGAGAATGGATAAGATTTTTGTAGATGCAAATGGCAGTGGAGAATGAAAGTACTTTACTTGGGCCACTATCTGAATCCATCATATGTAAGAAAAACTATCACCCTAGAGCAGTGTCGACAAAGTCATGACACACATGCCAGGCTGGCATGAAGGGGGCTGTTCCATATTCCCTCTCCAAAGCATTCGAAGACATTTTTTGCATGCCTTGCTTCTCTGTCCAGTCTCCCAATTGAGCACTTCCTCCCTCCGCTGTCTAGGGTAATGTGGGGTAATCACAAGCTGCTTGAAGTTACAGTTTGGGCACATGATCTCCAAAACATTCCCCATTGCTGTTCTATAGAATCAACTCTCTACTAGTAAGTATTCCAATATTCTGTCCCTTCATTTGCCTTCCTTCTATTTACATTTTCCAGCTTTAGGAGTTAATATCAGAGAGAAGTCAACCAAAAGGAAGAAATAGAAACAAGTGACTGTAGTGCATGCTTTTGGAAATACAGACTAGATACTATTGACTAGAAATAGAGATGGAAAATATTATCTAATTTGACAAGTCAGCATGATACTGGAATTCTATTTACCAGCTCTTCATGCACTTCTTTTTAAATGATTGAATACTTATCCAACAAAATAATATTGTATTTATTAAGGAGTCTTCTCTGTGGAATATATTGTTGAAAATTACTTCTAGAAAGAGAAAGAAAAAAGAAGGAAGGAACAAAGGATGGAAGGAAGGAAGGAAGGAGGGAAGGAGGAAAGGGAAGGAAGGGGAGGTAGAAAATTGAAATGTCAAAGGGAAAGGAAAAGGAAAAGGGAAGGGGAAAAGATAGAGGAACATAAAAAAGAAGTCCTAAAAAATGAAATTAAGTACATTTACAAATCTTCAGGAAAATATTACTTGATAGGGAAGGAAACAACTTGCTTTTCTCTCCCATTTGATTGTGAAGTATGTCTGAATCTACTTAAGATAATGAAATATCACACTCTAGATATAGCTTCACTTTAGAGCTGGTGTTGTAACATTCTTAAGAATGATATGAACTAGATGCAGATAAAAATTTGTAATAAACTAGCCTCCTTAGCCAAAGCCAAGGTGACAAGGATTGGGAGAAAAAAGATGTCAATGAAAGTAGATCAAGGCACATGATTTGGTTAACACTCTCCCATAAGAATTTAAGCTTTTCTTCCTTTTCTGTGTCTATGACCTTTTCATTGCTATTCAATTCTGGCAAATCAGAATCCAAATCACATCATCATTTGGTTCCAGGCAAAATATCACCAGTGTAAAGGACTGATTAGGCCTGATTTTTCTCTATTTACCTTGGAAGAGTGAGAATAGTGAGGAGAACAGGATAATTTTCAAAATACATTTTAATTCTTCTTTTTTGACCCTCTCAACACTTTCTGGCATGTTTACCACCATACTCCAAGTCTACATATATTTTGTGTTGATTACAAGGAAACATATGAATAATCATTAACAAGCCTCTGAAATTCCCATATTTACTTTCAGATTGTCCAAGCTGGATGGTGATAAAGAGTGCCGGAACAAGAAATATTCTCAATATCCCCATCTATTGTAGTCAATTGTTGAGGTTAATTTAACTGTGAAAAATCTTGACTCATTTTTCTTTTTTTCCCTTTTATTTTAATGCTGGCCAGTGTTTTGTGGTCTTGATGAAGCAACTCCACAGGCCACATTTTGCATTCAATTTGATCATCAGCTTTTCTGTTTAAATGGATAAACATGGAATATGATTGATGGAAATCCTGTGGTACCTTTCTAGGGATCTACATTTAGCTCTTTCATTCTGTTATTTGTTGATTCTATAGAAGGAGAAAGAAACAGTAGCAACTATCCAGCTCTCTGGAAATATTCCAGGAGATGAATAGTAATTACAGGCACATTATGGAGAGGGGGGATTGCTCCAATATCTACTTGTATTCCAAATATTACAAAGAGGGTCCAATTCTTAGAGCAGGGATTTTTAATCTGGGTTTCTTTGAGTTTTTTTAGGTTTAGAAAACTATATTTCAATATAATTGATTTCCTTTGAAATCTTATTTATTCTGTTTTATGCACTTAAAATATTATTGCGAGGATTCTGTGAATATTACCAGATAATCAGAAAGATCTGTAAAACTAACCAAAAAATTATTTTAAATCCCTGTGTTGAAGCATGGAAAGATTTGTCCTTCTTATTGGATTATACTGAAAATGTTTGATATTTTCTCCCTGCCTTAAATCCAACACCTGGAAATTTGGGAATCCTTTTTCTAGACATGACTGACTGATGATCTGAAATTATTTGGTAATGAAGATTTTTGTTCTTAGCTTCAAGCAAGAAGGATTGATTCTGGTAAAACTGAAACTGGGTTTGCAAATTTGTAAATCAGTCTTTCTTCTCTGGCTACTTTTTGTACTTCTCCCTTACGTTGGAGGAAAAAGTACAGTTGTGAAGCTTCATGTAGGAAAAACGGGCATCAGCCACATGCCTGGGGAATATTTTTATAATATTTTTTCTTTCCCGATCTTAGATAAATTATTATTTGGAGATGAAATGAACCAGGTTATAACTTTCTGACTTTCAAAAAGCTTTGGAGGAACCATCAGAAAATACCTCATGAATTCGTCAGTAGGAGATTCCACTGAAACTCATAACGACGTTAGTAACTGACTCTAGTTAAGGATACAGGTCTGAGGAAGGAAGTGCCTGAGCCATGTCTATAGGAAAAAGACCCAGCAGCCAAGACTGAATCTTGCAAGAAGCTAACCCTATTGAGTAATGGACTGATTTATTTAAAAGTTACTCTGCACCCAGAAGTTAACTTTATAGAGACCCTAAGAAAGAATTTAAAAACTTTCAGGATGAGAAACTACCCCTTGGCCATGTGTTCCTTACATAGATATCTTACAACCTTTGGGTTTCAAGTTTGAGTCTAGGGACCTGGTGTCTGTAGAAGGGAGTGTATATCCTTTAGTGTGGAGGAAAAATATACTTCTGTCCTTGCCACGTCTTTCCTTTAGAAAGATAATTGATATAAACTGGAAAATCAATATTGGAAAAAGAAATCATGTTGGATGGGGACATTTGAATGATAGTATTGAGTCATAGCCAATCAGAGTTACCCCTGGAATTTTGAAGAGAGAAATAGCTACTCTACAGACCCTGCCCAGTTTTGTGACTAGCAATTGGGAGAATGAAGGTAGAAAAAATTCTGCACCATAATAGGCTATATGCTAGGGTAATTGTGATCTTTGGATATACCTTAGAAACTCAGGGTGAACCTGCACTACTGAAAAAATGAGTAATGTCTGTCAATTACCATAAAACCTGCATATATTGGTATAGGTCAGAAATGAGTATAAAAAAGAAATACTACATTAATAATTTTCCTTTCTTTTTTTTCTGGACATTTCATCAGGAATGCCTGGAGTTCCTTTAATTTATTAAATATCAATTCTCTTTCCCTGGAGTATTATGCTCAGTTTCACTGGGCAGATAATTTTTGGTTGTAGTCCTATAGCTTCTGCCTTGCAGATTATTGTATTCCATGCCTTCCTGATTCTTTCAGAGTAGAAGCTGGTAGGTCCTATATAATCCTGATTGTGGTTCCACAATACTTGAATTGTTTTGATTTGTTCTGATTTTTTCCTGGCTATTTGTAGTATTTTCACCTTGACTTGGGATTTCTGGAATTTGGCTACAACAGTCTTGTGATTTTTAAATTTGGGGTTTCTTCAGTAGGTGATTCACTGGAGGATCCTTTCAATTTCTATTTTCTCCTATTGTTTCAAGAACATCAGGGCAGTTTTCCCCAATAATTCTGTTTCAATATGGTATGTTTTTTTTTTATTTTAACTCTAAAGCAATACAAATATATCTCCTGGATCTATTTTTCAGGTCACTTGTTTTTCCAGTGAGAAATTGTAAGTTTTCTTCCATTTTTTAAGTCTTTTAAATTTGTTTTATTGTTTCCTACTGTCTTATGAAGTTGTTAACTTCCACTTATCCAATTCTAATTTTTAGGGAGCTGTTTCTTCTTTGAGACTTTGTACTTCTTTTCTTTTGGAGTTGTTTTCTCATTTGAAATAGGAACTGTTTTCTTTAGTAAGATTTTATTCTATGCTGTTTATTTTTTCTATCATTTTCTTTTCTAATTTTTCTTCTACTTTCTTATGATTTGTTTTTCTATCCTTTTTTTCTGATGAGGGAGTTCTTCCAAGGGTTTTAGGTTTGCATCCTTTCACATTTTCCTTTGAAGCCTCATATCTTTTCATTTTTGTATTGCTGTCCTCTTTTCAGTTTGTTTTTTGGTCATCTCTCTTATTGAGATATTTTTCTAGCTTTAGGCTTTTTTCTCTTTTGGTAATTTTGGGCTTATTTCCCCTTTATTTTGTTTATATACTGATGCTTAGTTCCAGTCCTGGTTTGCGGAGAGTACTGGCCCACTCTTGTACTGTTCTTGCAACCACCCTAGCTGTCTCAGTCTCAGATTGAATACTCCATAAAAGTGACCTGGTCAGTTTGCTCTATGGAGGTTTCACCCTGTTCAGTTCAACTGGGTTGAATTGGGTTCTTTCCAATCCTTCAAAGGCTGAGTCTTATTGTGCTGAGTTCCTCCAATTGTGCTGCCAGTGCACCCAGTCTCTATTCTGGCTAGACTATCCAGGGCCACTTTTTTTTCCCACTGATGCTTGTTCTGTATTGCATTGGTTTCTCTCTTACCCTACTGAGGTTGGCCAGAACCAGCTATTCTCTTTCTTTTGCTGCTTGAGCTCTATTGTGTCACGGTCCCACTAAGGCTTATTCAGCACTTCCTCCACATACCCGGTGAGACAAGTCCTCTTTGCTGTCTCTCAACGTTGTTTATGGACAGAACACTGCTTCATTCTTTCTTCTGTTGGTTCTGCTACTCCAGTCTTCATTTTGACTTGTTTTTGCTCTTCTGTGGTTATTTGGAGGGTGGGCTTGGTGGGCTTTAGGTATTCCTTACTTCATAAGCAGGGACTGATCTGCCACTACCTCCAGCACTGCCATGGAACACTCCATTAAAATATATAGAGGACTACCTACAGGAAACCTTTTACAAATCACGTTCTCCAGTCTTTGATTCAGCATTTATTTCTGGGAAACGGGGCTAAAAGTAACTACCTATACCCACTAATGTCCTTTTTTCATGTTGCCCCATGGAATGGAGAGAATCTTGGGTTTTCAAAGTATATGTTGGTGAAATGGTGATTCTACAAAGCTAGAAAATCTATCAGTCCAGACAGTAAATGTCTATTATTATAAGACTAAAGAAAGCCAGCCACTAATGTTATGATAGAGGGGGAGAGAGTCTAAGTCTATGAGGAGGAGACTCTCTTCTAGCTCTCTCCTCCTGCTGATTATACACTGAGACTTTGAGGGGGTGTCACCCCAAAACTAGGTGACCTGGATGGTTGTGCCACCCCACAGGAGTTAGGAGCAAGGCTTCCCTATAAGAAGAGATATGGGGGACCCCAATCCAATTCTGAATGAGGGTGGGGTTCACACAAGCCTCCCCCAAGGTCAGCCAACTTCACAGCGGGTGGTCTGGCTTCAAGATGGAGGCAGTTAGACCAAGCTGTGGTTCCCCTCTCCCTTGTTGTCTCTCAGACACTCTGGAAAGCTATGAGTAGTGAATGGCTTTTATTAATCACAATTCAGGGACTGGGGAAAGGGGTGCATGGCAGAGGGATTTGGGGTTCCCTCTTCTCTATTTCTATGGGGTCCGTCACTTGGGTAGGAACCTTTGGGGTTCCTGCTCCTGAGCGTCTCCCACACCTTCTCCTTCTGTTTCTATTTCTATCTTTTTCTATAATTGCAAATAAAACCAGAAAGAGTCTCTCAGCAAGGTTAGGTAATGGGAGAAGGAGCCTAAGAGATCACTCCCAAAATGGAGTCCCAAACTTAGCTGATGATTGAAGTCTTGCTGGGTGGGAAGCGATGGGATGCCTTTGACCAGAGAATCAGGGTATCAATGTCCAAAGAAAGATCCTCAGGAAGCCCTCAGGACTAGATCAGAGCTGAGATGTTCTCCTCCTCCCTCTCTCAGTCCTCCATGGGGAGTCCTTTCTCCTTCCCCCTCCTCTGGAGAATTACCCAGAATCCCCTATGGTCTCAACTGTCACCAATAGCCTTCTTCTGGCTCTTTTTTCCCCATTCCCCCATGCTTACATGATCCAGTGACTATCCTGGCTTAAATTTAGAGAAGTTTATCACCAAAACTCAGGCTACTAAGTAAAATATTTTTTAATCTACCTATAGTAATAATGGAGGGTCTTGTATACCAAGATGTAGGGCTTTCAATACATATCAGAATAGAAAGAACCTCCACTAATAAAATTACGCCTCAATGGAAGCAATATTTCCTTTACTCATTGTAAGAATCAACATAAAATGCTGGCAAGTCCAATTTTTTTATTTTAAAGCAACAGACAAATAAAATAATATTAATGGCATCAAGTGCAAAAATCATTGATCAGATGAAAAGTTCTCAATAGCCACTGGATTAAAGAGAATATTACTCAGGAAAGATATTTGAATTAGTTGGTGAAATTTGGTCATGTTCTTTGTATAAAATAACAAGCTAATTGAAAATTCAGGAATTTGAATATCTTGTGATGGACAGAATAGTCTTTTCAACCAGTCTTCTGGAAAAAAGAAGACTTTGGGAAAGAGAGGTAATGAGTGAAACTTAAGGCCTTCAAATCCTTGGTTGGAGGAAGACCTAGTAAACTTGGGAAGAACAGCAGATTTTGACTTTTTCATCAGTGTCTTAGCCCTAATAACCTATTATACCATAAAATCTGTTGTAGTGACTCCATTGGGAACTGAGATTTAACTGGACACACTGAATTTATCTAAAGTATAGGACTATGGTTCCCAAACTTTGGACTGTGGGATCCTGGGAAGACTCAAAGTTATTCTAAGTGATCCTTAAATCCCTATAAACGTCAAGCATTATCATTTTAATCTTTATTTAGCTTTGACAAAATAGGCAACATGACAGCATAATAAATAAACAAGCAGCATTTCTGTAGACTGAATAAATAATGACATAAATATTACTTGAACATCTTACTATTTTTCAATTGTATGGCTGCTATTATGATTAATAAAATACAAATGCATTTAAATGTCTCGATGAATTCATAGGAAACTAGTTTTTTATCCATTTTCTTATTTAAAACACTATTAATAATATTCCTCTTATCACAACAGGTGTGTGTGGTAGGGGGTGTGAGGAAAATGGACTGAGTTTTAACATTGTAGCCAGGAAAACATACTAGATATAAGTGACTATTGATGGTGTCCTATTGTGGCCAGGCACCAGCTTAATGAAATTATTTTTAAGGGCATCTCATATAAGTTCATTGATGATATTGTAGATGCAAAAGCTATCATAACTCAAATTTAAAAAAAATAAAGGAGGGACATCTGTTCTTTCCTAATTCTCTACTGATATGAGACAATAATACTTCTCCTTTCTCTCACTCCAGAGATGCTGAAGTAACCTGTAGGATATAGTTGTCTCCCTATGTGGGAGATGTCAGCCCTATATACCACTTGGCCCTACTACAGATAGCTAGTTAGCCCTATTCCCACTCATCTCAATTTGGCTTTATAGCTCTAGATCTATGATCATGATCCTGTGAAGGACAGAATGAGTATATATCTGAGAGTGTCGAGAAGCAGCACGCTATAAATTTAGAGGCATAGAAGGTTCCAAAACTTCCCTTAAAGCACCCCTATGGTTTAAAGTTTTGTTCAATGCTGAAATGTTAAGCTACAGGGATGGGCCATAGTTTAGGCTAAATTTATTCCTTTACTCATGCAAGGGAATATTAGAAAAGGGTTTGACGAAGATGTCAGAGGAGGGCTCATTAGTGCAAAAGCTGAAATACAGAGCATAAATAAAAATGAGACAAAAGGCCCAGAATGAAGAGGAGCAAAAATATTTACCTTTTTTGGATCTTTGTTTCCCCATATGTAAAATTAAGGCATTGAAAAAAATGACAACAGTCTATGAATCTTGGAGGGTAGAACTTGGAACAATGGATGGAATTTTCGATTGCTAATCTACATTCAACATAAAAAAGAAAAAAGTGAGGATAGTAGATTATATCGTCTGGGTGATAATTAGAAGAAATAAGAGAATAATAAAAGTATTTGTTAAGTATTCTTTATATGCCAAGCTTTGTTCTAAGTGCTAGGAAGACAAATTTAAAAGAGATCTTTCCTGCTTTCCATGCCTACCTTCTAACTAGAAAGGCAACACATCTAAAGGAGTGGGTGACCAAGAAGGGACATTTTTGCTGATATATTATAGAGATGGTTAATGGAGCTATAGGGCACTACATTTTCAAAAGCATAGTACTATGGCAGAAAGTTCACCAAAATGGGAGGTATTATTTGAATTGATAAGATGTAGTGTGTTCTAATGATTCACAGCATCATGGCCCCAAGGTGGGAGTCCCAGCAGTTGCTGTTTCAGAAATATGATTTTAAAAAGCAAAATTGTCTTGGGTAAAAGGTTGTAGAATCCACTAGATAGTATGAACTCTCAACAATTAGAAAGTCCCAGCTCCAAAGAGAGAATACCACCACCGGTGGCATAACAGGAAGGGAGGAAGATGACTAGGGTAAAAGATAGATATGATGTTTGTGGAAGAAAAGTATCTCTAAGTGTCTGAAGAGTTTTCATATGGAAGGATGATTTGACTAGTTCTGCTGAGTTGCAGAAGGAAGAATGAGAAGCAATGAGTTTAAAATTCAGAATCAAATTTAAGCTAGATGTAATGGGAATGTCCTTAAGAAATAGAACTGTTGGGGGCAGCTGGGTGGCTCAATGGATTGAGAGGCCTAGAGACAGAGGTCCTAGGTTCAAATCTGGCCTCAGGCACTTCCTAGCTGTGTGACCCTGGGCAAGTCACTTAACCCTCATTGCCTAGCCCTTAACACTCCTAGGCCTTGGAGCCAATACACAGTATTGATTCCAAGACGGAAGGTAAGGGTTTTAAAAAAATTAGAACTATTCAGAAATGGAATGTGCTGCTTCAGGAAGGTAGGTTTCCCATTCCTTGATATCTTCAAGGCCAAGAGATGAATATTTTTCAGATTTGTTTTAGAACAGATTCTTGTTCATAAATAGATTGGTCTTGGGCAGCTGGGTAGCTCAGTGGATTGAGAGTCAGGCCTAAAGACAGGAGGTCCTAGGTTCAAATCTGGCTTCAGACAGTTCCCAGCTGTGTGACCCTGGGCAAGTCACTTGACCCCCATTGCCCACCCTTACCAATCTTCTACCTATGAGACAATACACAGAAGTGAAGAGTTTAAAAATGTAAAAGAAAATAGATTGGTCTTGATTATCTTTGAGGATATACCCAATTCTGTGATTCCATGATTTTCATACAAAATTAAATTAGTTTAAAGAGATCTTTAAAGATGGACTTAAGGGAGCACACATAGCAACTCACAGCCCAAAAGGCATATGTAAAAGGGGAAGGCAGTAAAAATTATAGGATCTAAGTGTTAAAAAGTCAGAAGCCTTTTTGTCTAAATTATTCTTAAACAACAATAATCTCAACAACATTCTTAATAAGCTGCCCATCACACCACTATCCCTAGAGATCTCAGGTATAGGGAGCCCTACTGCCTTTTGAAACAGTTCATTCCACATTTAGACAACTGTCATTATTAGAAGGTTGTCATTTACTGTCAAGGTTTTCTATAGCTTCTACTACTCAGTGTCCAGAATTTTTCTCTCTAAAGTTAAGCACTTTCTTTTAAGGCTTGTGACTTATCTCCTCTTCTGAATTTAATGTAAGTTCTTTGAAACAAGAAGATATTATTTTTGTCAGATATGCAGTAAATAATGCTTTTCTTAGTCCATAGTAAGCACTTATTTTTAAAACATGATTTAGATAATTCTATATTTAGAAATCCTATGTCTTTATTTATTTTATCATGGAAATGTAAAGCCTGCTATCTCTTTCTTCACTGTCTAATCATCTTTAGAAATCTGGTTGGGGAAGGTTAGGACCCTCCAAAAAGAGAAGCATCAGTAAATCCCTAATTCATCCATGTTAAGTAAACTTTTATCAGAGGGCATGAGGAAGCTGTGAGGACAGTATAGTCTCACTACTTAGAAAACAGACTTCAAATTGTGTCACTTAAGAGTCCATAGTTTTCACAAATCTCTTGAGAGTTCTGGGCCTGGAGTCAAGAAGTTCTGTGTTCAAATCTAGCTTCAGAAATGTATTAGTTTTGTGAACCTAGGCAAGTTACTTAAATACTATTTGCCTCAGTTTCCTCAACTGTAAAATATGGATAATGATAGCACTTACCTTACTATTTTTAGCTATTTAATTTATTTATTTTAACATTTACATGGAATAACAAAATTCTATTTAATTTTTCTAAAGTTATATTATCCAAATTGTCTCTCTTTCTCCCTTTGTTCACCCTTCCAGAGCTGGCAAGCAATTCAGTCTGGGATATATATAATCATGTAACACCCAAACCCCAAAACTGCTTCCATCTACATTCTGACTCCAACAGTTCTTTCTCCGAAAGTGGATGAATAGAATTCTTTGTCATAAGTTCCTCAGAATTGTCCTGGATCATTGTATTGCTGAGAGTTCCTAAGTTTATTAAATTTGATCATTCCACAATATTGCTGTTACTGTGTAAAATGTTCTTCTGGCTCAGCTTATTTGACTCTGCATCAGTTCATGTAGCTCTTTCTAGTTGTTTCTGAAATCATCCATCCTGTTCATCATTTATCCATTCCCTAATTGAGAGACATTCTTCTAATTTCCAATTCTTTGCCACTACAAAAAGAGTAGCTATAAACACTTTTGTATTAGTAGGTCCTTCCCCCTTTTTTTATCTCTTTGGGATATAGAATTAGTAGTGGTATTAGTAGATTAAAGGATATGGATTGTTTTATAACCCTATGCGCATAGTTCCAAATTGCCCTCCAGAATGGTTGTATCAGTTCCTAACTCCACCAGCAATGCATTAATGTCCCATAACAGTATTATTTTAAAAACCAAGTGAGGTAACATTTATAATGTCCTTAGCACAGTGCCTAGCACAAAATAAGTACTTTATAAATATTTATAATTTTTTCTTTCCTCCTCCGACACCACCAGCCCCATGAACAAGATTTCATTGAGGAGTACCACTTAGTTTTTTTATGGTTTCATTAGAATGGATTAACTTGTCCAGGTCAATACCTCTTCACACTTTTTCAGCCTTTTGTGTGAGTCTTGCTTATGTTTCTCTTTAAGTCCTACATAGAGTATTCAGTCCACATAATGTAGTACTTCATCTTATCTTTTATTATTTTCAGAAGACTAAGGTAGCATTTGTGATGTCCATCTGTTTTCTCATCTTCTTGGTATATGACCAGGCTTCCTTCTTTTCTAGTCATACATGTCCTTGATTATGTAACACTTTTCTCAAACAAGTCATTCCTGATAATATGCTATAGTTTACTTATACCTTACCAACCAATCACCATTGTGTCTGAATTCTTATTTCTTCAGTTACAAAGCAGTATTTTATCATTTGCAGTCACATAACATCATATAATATGGAAGTATAATGATAATCAAAAAGAGGATTTTGTTCTAGTAAGCAGTTTACAATCAATAAAAGCAAAGCAAACAGAAAAGACTGTGCAAATTCCCAAATGTAATTAGTCTCATCTTCTAAGCATTTCTGCCAACTCATTCTCCTCTGCAACACTCATCTAAGGTGTGCATGTAGCAGTTGCTAGGATAGATAGACAGATAGACAGACAGACAGATAAAAAGATATATAGATATAGATATATATATAGGTAGATGGATAGATAGATAGATAGATAGATACCACTTTAAATGTGTGTTTCTACAAGATAATTGAGGCAGAAATTATAGGCTGCTGTCATTATCATCATTTACAATATGATGAAACTGAGACTAAAAATAGATTAGTTCACTCATAACCAGATATTTCTTGAATATTCAGAAGTGTAATCTGAAATTAGGTTTTCCTGAGCCTGTACCCAAGTATATATCCACTATGCCTCACTTTCCCTCAGACTTTGGACTAGCAAATGATTCATTCTCTCCTTCCCATTTAGCTGGAAGAATTTTTTTCATCCAACTTGTTTTTCCATTGGATATGTTAATAGTGATTTCTTTCAACTTCTTAAAGTTTCTACTAAAGTTCCTTCCATTCTCACATTTTCAGGTTCAATGCCATTACAATAATGAAGGCCATTTGTGAATGAGAAAACTTAGAGAATATCAGCACTGATATGTAATCCATCTATTTTTTAACCCTTTTTATCTTTTCCTTCATTCTGTTCCTCGAAGTGAATAATTTAGGTAAGCATATATTTTCCTATTTTATTCCTGGCTTAATTCCAATATTCAGCAGATGTTTAAATAGAGGTTTCTCTATGGGAGCATCTGTCATAGAACCTTATATAATTTTAATGTATGCACATTCTACCTTATATGAAAAATGTTTTTGAGATTGCATTTTTTCTGCCAAGTTAAATGCCAGTTATAAAAATCAATAAACAATAGACATTGCAAGATCTTATATTCTCTATATTTTTCTTTCAGTTGTGTAGTTATTAAAATGCAGTCTTCTGGAGGTATTATACTTGAAAGACAGCCTGTTCCTTCTTATGATTTCTTTAAGAGATAGTCTCAATACATATATATAGACAATTTTCATTTAAAATTTCATAGAAGTGAGAAAATAGGCATATAGATATGTAGTTGCATATTATACTTCCTCTCTGACTTAAGTATGTGATCTTTTCTATTCTTCTAGAATCTCCATTTCTGAGCTATTTTAATAATTAATACCTTATTGCCTTTGAAATTGTAATACATATAAAATTCATTTCTGCTATATAAATTGGAAAAGTATATCTGATTTTATCTTTTTAGGTATAATGACCACATCCTAAAACATGGTAAATCTCACAGTACATGTGTCTCCTTTTCCTGAAAGTCTGGAAAAGGTCACAAGGGAAGGACTATAAAAGATTTGAAAAAGATCCCTGAGCCATAAAAGGTGAGTGAGAAGGAAACTACCTACTTTTTCTACTTTTTCTCATCTCTATAAAAAACTTTATGAGAGCAGTTGATTCACTTGTCTAGGTATCCTTGGTCAATCCTTTTAGTTGCTACTTCTTTATGTCTTTTGGTTTTGTCTAAGGAGAGAATTTCAATGTTGATGTTTCTCAGTTCTTCTTGTAGAATACAAATGTTTAGATCATTTGATTCATATTTCCAGTATGCTTACCAATAGGAACTATATTAGGCTTAACATTTTCCATCTCCTTTTCTGTCACTTTCACTATTACTGAAAATATAGAAGAAATCCACTAATTATCATGTTTCTATACCTGAAATATGTTTACATACATATATGTACACATGTATGTGTTCATGTATGAATGCACATATATTTGATTTCCTTTGTAGTGCTATATATTGATTTCCATGCATTTAATACAAATATTATTCAAGTGGGATTGCATTCTTTCAGAATATCAAAGCTGTATATGATACAAAATAGGTTAAGAGGGGCAGCTGGGTAGCTCAGTGGAGTGAGAGTCAGGCCTAGAGACAGGAAGTCCTAGGTTCAAACCCGGCCTCAGCCACTTCCTAGCTGTGTGACCCTGGGCAAGTCACTTGACCCCCATTGCCCACCCTTACCACTCTTCCACCTATGAGACAATACACCGAAGTACAAGGGTTTTAAAAAAGTAGGTTAAGATCATCTGATTTATACATTTTTAAAGATCTTTCATTTTAGAAAGATAAATAGAAGGATGAATGAATGGGTGGATAGGTAAATTAATTGAGATCCCAGAGGTCACACAGTAGATAGAGGAATGGGCCTAGAGTCAGGAAAAATTTGAATTGAAATGCAGATTCAGACATTTAATAGCCATATGATACTAGATAAGTAATTTCACTTCTGTTTTTCTCCATTTCTTCAACTGTAAAATAGGAATAATAATAGCAGCTCTCTCAGGGTTTTTATGAGGATCAAATCAGATAATATTTGTAGCATTTTTTGGCATTTGTAACAAAAATGTTTGGTAGTGGGTGCTATATAAAGCTATATTCCTATCACTTCCCAAATCTTAAAAATTTTATACTTATTAAGGGAATAACATATTCTGATTAAAATAATGATATACTAAGAAGCATAAATATTCTGGAGTTGTAAAAGCTCCTAAATAGAAATTATATAATCCAATATACCTTTCTTTTTTTAAAACCCATACCTTAAGAAATTGAATACTTAAATAACCCCATATCAGAAAAAGAAATTGAACAAGCCATCAAAGAATTTTATAAGAAAAAATTGCCAAGGCCTGATGGATTCACAAGTGAATTATATCAAACATTCAAAGAATGACTAATATTAATAATATACAAATTATTTGATATAATAAGCAAAGAAGGAGTCCTACCAAATTCCTTTTATGACACAAATATGGTACTGATTCCAAAGCCAGGCAGACCAAAAACAGAGAAAGAAAACTACAAACCAATTTCCCTAATGAACATAGATGCAAAAAATCTTAAATAGAATACTAGCAAAAAGACTCCAACAAGTGATCAAGAGGGCTATCTGTCATGATCAGGTGGGATTTATGCCAGGAATTCAATAATGGTTCAACATTAGGAAAACCATGCACATAATTGACCATATCAACAAGCTAACAAACAAAAATCACATGATTACCTCAATGGATACTGAAAAAGCCTTTGACAAAATACAACACCCATTCTTATTGAAAACACTAGAGAGTATAGTAGAAGGACCTTTCCTAAAAATAATAAACTATATATATATATACATATATATAAACCATCAACAAGCATCATATGCAATGCGGATAAGTTAGAAGTCTTCCCAATAAGATCAGGAGTGAAACAAGGATACCAATTATCACCTCTATTATTTAACATTGTACTAGAAACACTAGCAGTAGCAATTAGAGAAGAAAAATAAATTGAAGATATTAAAATAGGCAATGAGGAGACTAAGCTATCACTCTTTGCAGGTGATATGATGATCTACTTAAAAAAATCCTAGAGAATCAACTAAAAGCTAGTAGAAATAATCATGAACTTTAGCAAAGTTGCAGGATACAAATAAATTATCTGCATTTCTATATATTTCCAACACATCACAGCAGCAAGAGTTAGAAAGAGAAACACCATTTAAAATCACCCTAGACAATATAAAATACTTAGAAATCTATCTACCAAAACAAGCATGGGAATTATATGAGAACAACTACAAAATACTTTCCAAACAATTAAAACTAGATTTGAACAATTGGAAAAACATTGACTGCTCATGGGTAGGACGAACTAACATAATAAAAATGACCATTCTACCCAAATTAATTTACTTATTTAGTGCCATACCTATAAACTACCAAAAAACTTCTTTACTGAATTAGAAAAAAACTATAACAAAGTTCATTTGGAAGAACAAGAGATCAAGAATATAAAGGGAAATAATGAAAAAAAACATGAAGGAAGGTGGCCTAGCAGTACCAGATGTTAAACTAAACTATAAAGCAGTGGTCATCAAAACAATATGGTACTGGCTAAGAGACAGAAGGGAGGATCAATGGAATAGACTTGGGGTAAGTGACGTCAGCAAGACAGTGTACAATAAACCCCAAAAACCCAACTTTGGGGACAAAAACCCACTATTTAATAAAAACTGCTGGTAAAATTGGAAAGCAATATGGGAGAGATTAGGTTTAGATCAACATCTCATACCAGACACCAAGATAAATTCAGAATGGATGAATGATTTGAATATAAAGAAGGTAACTAAGTAAAATAAGTGAACACAGAATAGTATACTTGTCAGATCTCTGGGAAAGGAAGGATTTTAAAACCAAGCAAGAGTTAGAAAAAAATTACAAAATGTAAAATGAATAATTTCAATTATATTAAATTAAAAAGTTTTGTACAAACAAAAACCATGTAGCTAAAATCAGAAGGGAAACAACAAACTGGGAAAAATCTTTTTAACAAAAAATTCTGACAGAAGTCTAATTACTCAAATATACAAAGAACTAAATCAATTGTCTAAAAAATCTAGCCATTCCCCAATTGATAAATGGGCAAGGGACATGAATAGGCAATTTTCAGATAAAGAAATCAAAACTATCAATAAGCACATGAGAAAGTGTTCTAAATCTCTAATAATTAGAGAAATGCAAATCAAAGGAACTCTGAGGTATCACCTCACACCTAGCATATTGCCTAAAATGATAGCAGGGGAGAGTAATGAATGTTGGAGGGGATATGGCAAAATTGGGACATTAATGTATTGCTGGTGGAGTTGTGAACTGATTCAACCATTCTGGATGGCAATTTGGAATTATGCCCAAAGAGTTATAAAAGAATGCCTGCCCTTTGATCTAGCCAAAGCATTGCTGGGTTTGTACCCCAAAGAGATCATAGATAAACAGACTTGTGTGAAAATATTTATAGCCTCGCTTTTTGTGATAGCAAAAAAATGGAAAATGAAGGTATGCCCTTTAATTGGGGAATGACTGAACAAATTGTGGTATTTGTTGATGATGGAATACTATTGTACTCAAAGGATTAATAATCTGGAAGAATTCTATGTGAACTGGAAAGACCTCCAGGAATTGATGCAGAGTGAAAGGAGCAGAGCCAGAAGAACATTGTACACAGAGACTGATACACTGTGGTAAAATCAAATGTAATGGACTTCTTTACTAGCAGCAATGCAATGACCTAGGACAGTTCTGAGGGATTTATGGAAAAAAAAAAAAAACGATACCCACATTCAGAGGAAGAACTACAGGAGAGGAAACACAGAAGAAAAACAACTGCTTGAACACTTGGGTTGATGCAGACATGATTGGGGATGTAGACTCAAAACCACCACACCAATGCAACTATCAATAATATGTAAATAAGTCTTGATTGATGACACATGTTAAAACCAGTGAAAATGTGCATCAGCTATGGGGGAAAGAGGGAGTGAAGGGGAAAATAAGAACATCAATCATGTAACCATGGAAAATTTTTCTAAAAAATTAAAAACAAAACAGAAAAACAAAACAAAACAAAAAAAACCCTTACCTTCTGCCTTAGAATCAATACTGTATATTGGTCTAGGGGGAAGGGCTAGGCAATAGGGATTAAGTGACTTGCCCAGGGTCACACATTTGGGAAGTGTCTGAGGTCAGATTTGAGTCCAGGACTTCCCGTCTCTAGGTTTGGCTCTCAATCCCCTGAACTACCCATCTGCCCCCTCTAATATGACTTTCACCATTCTATGTGACATGAAAACCTAAGAAATTTATCCAAAAGGTAGAGATAAAATGCTTCAGTGTTTTAGAAACTAGTTTACTTCAAACTCAAGGCCTATCGAAAGCTATCAAACTGAGAATATATTTGAACTTATCTATACCACTACTAGGACTATATCCAAAAGAAATACAAGAAATCTTAAAATGATCATTTCACAAGAATCTAAGAAGACTTCTATGACTGATATCAAGGTAAGCAGAACTAGGAGAACAATCTATACAATGAAGACATCATATAAAAAATGAACTTTGAAAGAATTTAGAACTCTGTTCAGCTCATTGATAAACAATGTATCTAAAATTATGGAGACTAGACATTCATTTATTTCCACCAGAAAGGAGGCAAATTTAAGAAAAATATACATTTTACGAATATGGCTAAGGTAGAAATTGACTTTCCTAAATAATGCAGCTATTTTTTGAGGACTCAATTTGGGGGATTTTTTTTTCTTGAGGGGAATAGTGTGATGGACATATTAATTCTAAATAATTGCTAATAGAAAGAAATAAACAAGGGTATTACGCATAATTGTTTTATGTACACACATATAATCCCAGCTACTATATAGACTGAGGCTGGTGCATTTTATCCCTTATAAAGTTCTGTAATACACTGAACTATGACTGTATCATAAAGTTAATGAAAAGAAAAGAAAAGAAAGAGAGAGAGATGGAGAGAGAGGATGAAAGAGAAAGAATGAAAAAGAAAAAGAAAAAAGATAGAATGAAAGAATGAAAAAGAAAGGTAAAAAAGGAGAGAAGAGGGAAGGCAGGAACAATTGAATGAATGAAGAGAAAGGGAAAGGAAGGGAAAGAGGAAGGAAACAAAGAAAAAAATTAGAAGGAGGGAAAAAAGAAAGAGAGGGAGGAAATTTTTTAAAATAAAGAATAAAAATTAAAAAACTGTGATTTATAATAACTGCTATACTTAGGAAAATAGACTGTTTTTCAGACTGGCACTTAAAATCCTGTATGATATGTAGTTTCATGAGGAAGATTTAAAAATATATCAAAATCTTGGTAATTCAGTGACATACTATAAAAATAAATTACTGAAGAAAATGAGACATTTTGTATATAATAGAAGTTTTAGCATATAAAAATTTTTAGATTTATTGAACGTCAATCTATTTTATATTTTTCATTGTGCCAGTTGATTTTCATAGTATTCTACCTCTGTTTGAGGAACAATTCCATTGGAAGTCATCTGTGACTTTAAGACAGACAGTTTCTTGTTTCCTGGCACCTTAGAGGTTCTTTTTAAAATATAATTATGAGTAGGATAACATCTTGTCCTGATAGTCAGGACTCTTCTTGCCCAATTTTAATAATTTATTTCTACCTTTCTGACCAAAAAAAGTGTGGAAACTTATCACAGTGCCAAGAATAAGATTCAGTCAATTGCCAGTTCAGAGTTCAAACCACTGAACCATACTCTCTTATTTTATAATTATTCTATGCATTGTGATCTTCTATGTTTTGTCCAGCCTAGTTTTAATTGCTCAAAGTAATGATGCTTCTACCACTTTAGTAGCTAAACTATTTCACAGTCTAGTAGATTTTCATGAGTAAGAAAATTTTCTTGAGAGTCATCCAAAATGTTCATTTCTTTCCCCAGCCATTCTCAATCCATCTCATTCATTTTGGTCCTCATTGCCTTTATCACCCTCAATCACTTGCTGTTTATGATGGATGAAGTGATAATAGTTACCTGAAACTCATACCCCTTTTTCTTATTACAGATGTCAGGGAAAAAACACTGAGTTTTTTAAAGTAGTGAGTTCATTGTTGGATCCTTGTAAAAAAGCTCATTCCTGAGCAAATATGTGGCCAACCTCTGATACTTTTTGGCTATACAAGTCACAAAACTTCTCAACAGTCTAAGTAACTTATCTGAGGTGTACAGAAGTTGCCAGCCTTCATTGGTAGAAAGAGTATCCTCATGAGGTTCTTCCTTCAGTCAATGAAATCTCATGTCCAGTCTGGGGAGTTAATTAGTGATACAAGTGAATTCATATGCTAAGCAGCTATCAAGCGCCAATCATTAATCAGGAGCTAATGTAGTTATACTGATTATGTACTTGCTAGAACTTATCTTCTGGAGAACACTGACTCAACAGCTCAGGAGAAGAACAAAGGAGCAGGTCTGATACATCCACAAGAGCCAGGAAATGATGAAATCATTACAATATAAAACATTTATTAAGTGCTCACTATGTGGCAGGCTCTGTGCCAAGGATTGGGGATATGAATACAAGAAAAGATATCTTTACTCTCTGGGAGATTATATTTGAATAGAGGAAGACAAAACAAAAGGTACAACTGAAAGAAGAGGGTCAATATTTCCATGGGGACAAGTTTACTGGTTAGGAGATAGAACAGCACAGTGACATCCTGAGAGTGAAGCAAGAATGTCTATAGATTCTCAAGAAATAGTGAAGGGATTTGACTCCAGGGAAGGGGTTCCATAGGTAGGAAAAGCTACTTGGGAAGAGATGGAGTTAACACAGGTGGAGGTTGGGATAGGATGCTTTAGGCTACAAAGAGGGCTCCTGCTTATGAAGTTTTTGGCTTTAGGTGGGCATGAAGAGGGAGTGGAGGGAGCAAATACCTCATAAGAAGATCTAAGTCTAAAAAGTTTGTGATCTGAGCCCAAGTTTTGCCTTTGAAATTTATTGGTCTTGAGATACTAGGCAAATAATTTGCTTTTTTCATTCTCTAGGACTTTCTAAAACTGTGTGTGTGTGTGTGTGTGTGTGTGTGTGTGTGTGTGAGTGTGTGTGTGTGTATAGTGAAGGGAGTACCAATCAGCATCAGTAAAGAAACTTAAGAAACTTCCTCACTGAGAACTCATTATATTAATATATTAATGACAATACTAAACTAAAAGTGGAGATACACACACACACACACAGAGTCAGAGAGACAGAGACAAAGACAAGGAGACAAGGACAGAGAGAAAGAGACAAAGACAAAGAGAGACAGACTGACAAAGAGACAGAGTTGAAGAGAAACAAGGACAGAGAGGGAGAGAGGTAGAAAGACATACATACAGAGAGAAAGAGATCTGAGTCTAATAAAAAAGCCAGGAGTACTTATAATTTGTCATATAGTGAAAAGAGAAGAAGTCTGGAAGTCAATAGATCAAGATTATAACCCTAAATCTGCTAGTCATTAGCTGAGTGACTTGGGAGATTACTTTACATTCCTGGGCCTCAGTTTTCCCAAATGTAAAACAAATTGATTTGACTTGGTCACTACTTGTACTAAAGTTCCATGATTTAATCACAGTTTAGGGAATGGAGTGCTTCAGATGGCTTTAACAATCTACTGGTATAAGGACTGACTTTGTTTTCTATTTTAAAGGCTAGATATGGCCTTTAAATGACTCCTTTTTTCTGAAAAGTTTGGAAAGAAGGAAAAACTTTATATTCTGTGAATCAGGGAGTATTGGGAAACACTCCAAAAGTATTTGCCCAGAGCTATTTCTTGAAATTTCATCGTGAAATTTTTTTTAATTTCAAGTATTTTGAGGTCTTCTAGATTCCCCCAATATAATCATACAGCACTGGATTAATCTTTAGCAACATACTAAGTCCTTATTAACTAACACTTTAGTGGGTATAGCAACATATACCTTCTAAAAAGGCTGGCTAGATGAGAGCAATAGGCCTGAGAGAATTGGGTTAAGGCAATATGGGAGGGTGGTGAGTGATAGTTTGCAGGAGGATAGAACACTAAAAGAGAAAATAAGAAAGGTGCCAAAGACAAACAGCCCCCTTTACAATATGGCTGTAAACCAGGCCTGCTTAGAACTGCCACATCTTTCCCATTCCCTGTAGAGGACCAGCCCAATTTCTGAATGCCAAGATCATCTGAGGGAGCTTCTAGGCTGCCTGGAAGCAAAAAGTAACAGAAATGTCATAAACGATTCCTCAGTAGATTTCCACCCCGTTTTTGCCAAAGCTGGAGATGGAGACGAGCTTCCAAAGTTTTCTGGGTATGTATCCAACTGCAGTCTTCTGAGATTCACCCATCACTAGTCTTTAATCCTTTCAAATGTTTGAAAATGATAATCATATCCATCTTCCCTTGAGCTAGGAAGATTGCATTTTACTTCCTTCTCTATAAATCAATCCTCTCTGACACTCAGGTAGTTGGAACTGAATGTCATTCACAGCCCACATAAATACACTAAATGATCTATTTGCTTTTGCCTCTATATACATATATTTATATATACATACTACATACTTAGGTAAAAAGAGAGGGGGAGAGAGAGAGAGAGAGAGAGAGAGAGAGAGAGAGAGAGAGAGAGAGAGAGAGAGAGACAGAGAGAGACAGAGAGAGACAGAGAGACAGAGACAGAGACAGAGAGAGAGAGAGAGAGAGAGGCAATATACATCGAGAACAAATGAAATAGGTCAAATAGGAAAAGCAAATGATTTACCTTTCTATCCATAACCATCCACTCCAATATCTACAATAGACATTCCTCTGCCCTCTTTCTCTAATGTCACTCTACCTGGCAATTAACTCCCTGGTATTAAAGATACAATGTTTAGGGTTCAGCTCACCCTTTAGAATGAACAGAGCTTGGATCTCTCCGCGGTCATCTATGCCTCTACTTTGCTTAATAGAACCATCTCTCTTTACCTAATGTGGACCTGCAGAAACAAAATAGGACTAGGAATCAGAATATCATCTTCTCCACTGATTACTTTTCTTTGGGAAAATCAGCTTTTTGCTCAGTTTTCTCAGAGAATAAGTTTAAATTATATTTAAGATGATACTCAGTTTCAAATTCTACAAATCTAAGAATCTTTTTTTTGTAAAGAGAGTAAAATATAGAGTAGGAGATTCCAACTGTATTATACCGTGGAAGGAAGGGGTGATTAGTTTGGGGTGGTAGTTGTGGCACCATCAAAAATAAGATATTCAATAAATCAGATTCTGATTTGAGCACATTTGTTCATTTGGGAAGGTAGCAAGAGGATGGCTTGGGCCAATTAGTTTTTTTTTTTTTTTTATTGTGTAGACATTGACTGAGTCTTAATGTAGGTGCTTAACACGGAGTAGAGTCATCTGGGCAGAATTATGGAAGTGACCTTGAAATAACATGGTGCATTTCCAAAGTGTTTCTCTCTAACCATAACAAAACAAAGTGGTAGGGAATATTTAATCATCACTTTTCATTCATCCTTTTATATATATATATATATATATATATATATATATATATATGTTGAATTATATATAAAATTCATTCTATGGTGCCTAGAAGGATACATTGATTTGTGTTTGGTTAGTCTAAGTTTAAAAGATAAAATTCATGTTTATCCAGGAAGAAATACTCTGAAGCAAATTAGTTGGCAATCTGATCCTTTTTTTTTTCTCCTCTTTACTTAAATCTATACTAGGTCGTGATATATCTCATTGGTTGTTGACACTGATCAATTGAATCAGATAATGACCAAATCTTCACTCCACTTTGTACCCATGTAGACACAGTCTAATTGCACTGTATAATGAAATGTTTAAATATATCCATACATTTTGCACAAAATATAACCTCAAACCAAGCCTCTTCCTAAAATTTGGCCACTAGAGTATTTAAAGATGCACAACTGCAGTTGATGCAGAACTTCTTTCCCAGATGTTCAATTTGACCTGGGGCAACTCAATCAAAGTTTGTAAGGTTTCCAACATTCCTAGAGGGAATTTTCAGAAAAGGAGGCATATGGATTATTCTGGCAATTGGAATATTCAGATGGAAACTCATGCACAATGATTCTGGAACTCTGAAATTTCCCTAAGAGCAAGTCAAATAATAGCATTATTTGTAACAATAATATTAATAAATAATGAAAAACATCAGCAATAGTGCTTTTCAAGAAAATGAGTTTGGAATCTATAAATGATTATGAGTAAAGAAGAGGAAAACAGAAGCCCCAAGACTAGAAACAAGAGGACATCAGCAAACTAATAAGGCAAATGGCTTATAGTTATGATAATTTCAACCAGTGAGAAAAGGGGTCTTATAGAAGTATAACTAGCTTTGGTGTCAGAGGATCTGAATTCAAATCTGGCTCTCCTACTTATGCCCTGGGGTTTAACCACTTAATTAACCAATAAATTATCCTAGCCCTCTGGTCCCACAAAGAATAAAATAATGAAACCAAATAAGATGATTTTAAGGGTCACTTTGAACCAGGTTGATCCTCAATTTGGAGGACAGTAAGAAAATTCAAGTTTGGAGCCACAAATTTTTTACCCAGTAATGTGAGATAATTAGGCAGCACTGAATCAATTCAGAACCTCATCATCCAAAATTATATCAGTAACTTACTATGTGGGTGACTGTCGGCAAGCCACTTTCCTTCTCAAAAAGAGGTTTCATTTATAAAAGGAGGGAGGAGATAGACATCACTCCCAAGGTCTCTTCTGGCTTGAAATCTGTGATCCTAAGATGAACCTAAGCCTGGCAATTATGTCTTGCCTCTGAAGTTCACACAAGTGAATTAAACCATTGGAGTTTAAGTATTTGCATCTAGATTTGGTAATTCCTGAAGCAGCTGGTTTCTTTAAGGATATGGATTTTTATTTATTTAGAAGGGTTGGTCACTAGAGCATCTTTGACATAGGAAGCCTAATTGTGGGAAGAAGGGAAAATAATAATTTTCTTTCTGGAGTTCACCTCAGGGACAAATTACAAAATAGTATATAAAAGAATTCCACCTGTATTATGGAAACTTCTTTCCACTCATACTCCAGGCATATATTTTGGGGGCAATTGCATTCTCACCCCCATCAAAAAAATAAAACAGTGGTCATTCCTTATTCATTCAACTTAAATTTCAATTTTCACTTATTTTTAAAGTGTTCATTGAGCCTATTTTTGTAATGGGTGAAAAGTTGAATAAAACATAATCCTTGCTCTCTAAGACCTTACACTTTATTAATAAAGAAACACATATACACAAATAGTCTATTAATTGAAGGCAGTGCAATCAATGCCACAAAAAAGGTGAAATTGGTGACATTTTTATCAGAAGAGGAATTTCCTCTTGTCTTGTTTCTCACAAACATCTGTACCTGGTTATATCAGATACCATTTAGTCTTTTATTCCATTTCTCTATTTCTTGTAATTCAGCTTCTTTTCCATTATAGATCTGTTAAGACCCTTATAAACAAATTAACTTTATATACTTATATGATGTAAATATTCTCCTAGCAATCATGGAAGGAGTTTCTTCACCTGTATCAATGAAATAATTTCTTTCTCATAGGAAAAAAATCCTACTGGCACTTTATAGCGTCGATTCAACAACAAAGAGATTTCTGGTGAAATTAAATAGATTAGTATATTTCAACTATAACTTGAACAAAATAAGTGGGTTCATATATGTTAAAAACATACATAATCTGGGAAGGAATTAGGCTAGTTATAACATGAAAGTAAACAGAAAACAGATGAGAACATTTTGAATTGTACACTTCTCTCCTCAACATGGAAAATGATCTATGAGAAAGCTTCAAAAAAGCTTCAAATTAATTATACAGATCTCTAGTAGAGGAGGATATGGATGAGAATTATAGAGATTGAGAAGACATGGTTAGGTTTTTAACATCTGCACTGTTGGAAGGAATAGTCACAGAAGTATCACCACATAGTTTCAGTCTCACTATAAAGGAAACATATACCATCCACATCCATTCAAGGATTTTTTTCTTTATTACAACTATTTAATTGCCTAATTATGGTAAGATAACTTTTGTATGGCTGGGAAATTAGTATTTCTCTTCATGGAAAAAGACATGAGTAGATAAAGCACTCATTTCCCATGAAAATGTCCTCTGACTTCTAAATAAGGAAAATAAACATTTCTTCTTCTGATATCTGACTTTACTCATACAGGACTTGTTTGGCTAAGCAACTCTAATTTAATTAGCCAGTCAGTTATATTTTTTTTGTTCTGAACTGAACAGTTATTTGATAGAATTGACCCAATTAATTAACTATTATGGTATTACCTAAGTATATAACCTATTTCTAGGATTGAAGCTATGTGTTATTATTATTGTCAATCCAGTAAAACTTTGGTCAATTGAATTTTCTTTTAATCACTCAAATCAGTAGTTTAGCATGATAGACACAATCAGTTGACTGATTGACTGTATTATAATCAATTTCGGCTGACAGGTTTCCCTGTTTACCCAGCCTGTACTGGGAGTTTAATTTTTCTTATTCACCTAGATGGTCAGTGGCTGTAGATGGCCAGGATGGTTATGTGTAGTTAACTCTCTCTATGTTTTGGTTTATTTAGAAGAAAAATAATCCCCAAAAGGGAGATTCAGAATTGGAAGGGAACTCTGAGATCATCAAAAACAACCTTGTCATTTCATATACAAAGAAACTTAGATATACTGTGGTCAAATGACTTTCTCAAGTTAATACAGGTAGTGACCATTTCTAGTCCTGCTTACCCACATTTGATGATTCCAAAACAAGAGATCTTACAACTGTAAAATGCTGTTTGCTTAAATAAAATTAATTGTAAATGAAAATCTTTGTTTTTATCAAGATAATGGACAGTTTTATATATGAATGAGACATATGTCTCATGTATGATAACCAAAGAATTATTTACCTATGAATGGGAAGCCATTAGGAGACATCTACCAAGAGATAGCTCACAATAATTATAGGCATAGGACATAAGAACTATGATCTTGCAAAGGCAGATAAATAAGGAGCTGCAAAATATTACACTCAGAAAAGGAAAACTCACTTTTTCAATTTTCCAGAAACATGAATCATGTTTCTTTAATAACTCCAAATCCTAATAGTTTTGTTCCTTTGACCAATAAGTATCTCAGACCCTAGGGAGTCAGAAGGTCTTTCCATCTTTTGCTCTGAAAAAAAAGTCACTAGAAGTTCAAGAATGAGAGTGTGAATACTTGACCTTATCCAAAGGACATCAGAGAAAAATCTTTGCTTTTAATTTGCTTTGGTATACATTTACCTTTAACCATGATGATCAGGTGAAAGAGGGGAAACTCATAACTTTTTAACTTAGACAAGGGAAAGGGAAATGAATAACTGAACAAAACACAAATTAAAATACTAGGCATTTAATTTGTCTACATGGTCCTATTTGCTAATAATGTTGCAATATTTCTTATTTCCTGAAAAAAAAATCCCTCCATGATGAAATGAGACCCATTCATAGTGAAAAACAAAAGTATGAAATTACTCCACACAGTTGGACAGGCTTCCTATTCCATTAGTCCATCAACACATTTACCTTGGACAGATACTTTCAAAGAGGCTGTAAGCAGCATTCAGAATTGAAGAGAAGGAGGAATCTACTTTTGATTGCTTTTGTGATCTTATGATGCTTTCACTGATCTGAAACCATTCACTGCCAACAAGAACAACAAAAAAAGCTTAGCTTTTTAAACCTCGGTATTATTCTGGTGATACTATGTGCCTAGAAACCATGGGGTACCATGATCTTTGGAGAATTAAAATTGCAAATGATTCAAAAGGAAACAGAAAAATAAACATGAGGCATAAGTTGACACCCACATATTTTCAGCAATGACTTCTATGTGAGGGGTCATGTAAAATTTAATATCAGGAGTACATCTGAGTAGAAAAGTGGGATGGAATGACTGTGCAGCTAGAGGGAGTGATGACTCAAGGGACTCATTGGCACTTTTGAAATATTGGGAAAAAAAGCAAAAAAACAGGAGAAAGTTACCAGTATATTCATAAGATTGTTTAAATGGTGCTTCTGGGAAGACAAGGATCCCTTAGAGAAAAGAAGGCATGAAGAGTATGTCTATGTGCACTAATGAAGGGAATATTCCCAATTTATCATGTATCAAACTTATTATCTAAGTGTTCTGCTTCCAAAAGCTGTATGACAAAAGTGACATTTTGGTGTTTTCCATATCTGTTTTCTAGGAAGATTTGACTATAACAAAGTCCCAGATGTTCAATGGCCTTAAAAAAAAAAAGATGATTTGAGTATGTGTTTTGAAAAAAAGCATTGCATTTCACACAGAGATATTAGTGGCAACTTGTCAAGGCTGATTAGGAGGAACCAGGAGTGAATTGGCCTCTGACTAGATAAGAAAAGAGAAAAAAGAATAAGAGGAAAAGTACTAGTAGGGGACTAAAAATCAGGAAAGAAAGAGGTTGATTTCTAGAAGTTAACATATATACTCTAGAAATCTAGTGGTAAGAACTGAGTCCATGGAAGTTGGCCAAAGCTAGAAAGATTATGTAGGTGTCTAGATGTAGGAAGATAAGAGTTTGATATTACAGAGTTCAAGAAGTCTTTGAGTTTTTAAGATGTCAGGAAAAAAACAGTTAACCATTATTTATTCTCGAACTCCCAGAGTCACAGTTTTCCCATCTATAAAATGAAAAAAGTAATGCTTCTACTATTTATCTCCCAGAAGTTGTTGTGAGGAAAGCACTTGGTAAACCTTAAATAGCATTAGATAACTATAAGCTACTACTTCTAATGCTACAGATAGAGGCAGTTTAACTTACAGCATGATTTTATACTCATTTCTGGAAATACACAGCTAAGAGCTCTAAGGTGCATTAATCATAACCAGAAATTCAGAGACATTCAGATATATCTTGCTTCTTATTGAGTCAGGGAGAGATTACCTCAGAATGCATCTAAAGTGGCAATTTGAATAAGCCTATCTTGTGGCCCATTTACCCAGGGTAAATGCAAATACAATTTTCATATTAGTCTACATTTATGTCATTGTGTGTAATACTTCAAGACTTTAATGGACATGAAATACCATCCACGTGGGAATGCCTTTCATTAGTATATATTGCATCACATCAATACCTTCTCATTCTCAGTAATCCTAGACAGTCTCCCATAGTGTATCTATATATAAGAGTTCTACTATCTACTTACTGTCTTTTTTCTTGGGCACTTTAGATTTTGTGATTAGTGAAGGAGTTCATATCTTTTCCTTTGGTCTACCCCCTCTTCTGATCATACATGTCCTGCATATCCTTTAGCCCACAGTCATATGCTATGATTATTTTAAAACCCTTATCTTCTGTCTTAGGATCAATACTGTGTATTGGTTCCAAGGTAGAAGAGTGGTAAGGGCTTGGCAGTGGGGTCAAGTGACTTGCCCAGGGTCACACAACTAGGAGTGTCTGAGGCCAGTTTGGAACCCAGGATCTCCATTGTTATGGTATGTTAAACTTCACAAAGAATTTGCCTTGCAACAACCCTGTGAGATGGATAACTCAAGAATTGTCATCATTATTTTACAGATGACACCATTGAGGCTCAGAGTTACAATTTGCCCATGGTCACATGATAGGTAAGTGTAGAGTCCAGATTTTAGTCTCCCTATAATTCTAGTCTTTTATTCACATAGCATCTAACTCCTCTTACATTACATTTCATAAATAGGTCACCATTAGACCTATCCTAGAGCTGGCAGAAACTCAGCCAACAGTAGGTAGTGGATAAACAGACCACCTGAAACACTCCCTGCCCTCAAGGAATTTATATTCTATCATGCATCTCTCCTTTGAATCACCTGTGGCTTTCATGTAATGTTCAACACAGAAAAAGGAGCCATAAGATAAAATATATATTTAACAAAAGTATTTGCTAACATCATTGACAATGTCCAATTTGGAGTATAAGTAGTATAGGCACTTCTGCATCTGATACATTCTTCTAGATTGAATCCACCTAGAAATTTAATATAATATGGAAACTTACAGAAAAATCCCTTGGTGGCCAAAGTGAAAAGTAGAATGTGGAACAAAAATTCCATGAATTAAAAAAAAATATTTTTCTTTTACATATGTTCCACTTGGCCCCTCCAAGTTTGCTCTTCTCAAAGAAGACTGAAAACACCCACTTCCCTGGGGAAGTTTAGGTCCTAAAGTTGAGAGTTAGATCGGAATGCCTTATAATCATCCCAGAATTGCCGCTTGGTCAGGGAGTCAGTCTGCTTCACCTGTCTTGGATTAAAGTTTTTGTTTGTTTGTTTGTTTGTTTGCCGTGGGAATGATGAAGATTCAATGTTTGAGAAACATACCTCTGTTCATTAAATGATCACAGTAGCCAGGAGGAGGCCAGGCTTCAAATGGTTGCTGTCCAGCCAGAGGCAAGAAGGACACAGCTGTTGACTGTTTAGTAGGAAATGGCAACTGATAAGCTATTGTCATAAGAAATAATGATTCCCCTCAACACTCTTGAATGGCCTAAATTACCACTCAGATCAGTTCACTGATTTTCCTGACGGAGAATTATTTCATTTTTATTAGAATAGTTTCAGCTCCTTTTTTCTTCAACTCTTTGCTTCACTCCCCCTCCCTCACAATTTTAATGCTCTCTTTTCCTGCTGTTGTCATGAAATACATATGCATTTTTAGGGAATCACTGTGTTCATGCTGGTATTTATTATAAGCATCTCAAATCGAGTATTACATTGACTAAAAATTCAAGTGAACAAATATACCTTCCTGTGCCATTTACAAACCATGTTAATACCTATTGTCTATTTGATATACATAATCTATTTCATAGGAGGGATGTAAAGGATTCCATGAAAGATATGCAAGTTCAAAAAAGACAATAAACTGGTTTTGTAATGAGAATGAGATATAATGGGTGAATAAATGAATGAATGAATGATGAATGAATGGGAAAAAAAAACATTAGTAGCTGGCATCTGTGTGCTAGAAATTGCTGTATGCCTTGACATGATAAATTAAAGGGAGCAAGGAGTTTGTTCTCAGGGTACTTACTTTCTACTAGAAGGAGATAATACATTCAGGAAAATGGGAGTGACTGGGCAGAAATTATTTAGACAGAGAAGTTGGAGAGAATAGTGATTACATCTATATGTAAAATGATTAACAGACCCTAAGCAATTCCTGCTGATTTTGTTCTGATTTTAGAGTTAAAATGCAAAGGAAGAGGAGTTACACATGGTATAGCATGACGTGTAGTTGCCTAGTAAATAATGTGACGGACCTGAGAAGAAGCAAGGTTAGGTGAATGCTTACCAATTAGAGCAAAGAGTTAAAGGAGTGGAAGCTTAAATTATGGTTGGATATGAGAAATGGATGAAATGGCATGGTAACTGCCAAAAAGCGAGCTATCCATGTGTTTCAATCTTATCATTCTTAGACTTGTATGTTAAAAGCCAAGTCCAAAGAAATCACCTGACATTTATTAAGTGTGTAACATATTCTGTACACTTTGCTAAACACTTGGAATACAAAGAGGAAAAAATATTTCCCATAATATTGATTGGATTTTTGAAGGGAAAAACATGGGTATCCATTGGTTGCACACAATAGGCAAGCTTGGATGAGTTATAATATACTTCATTAGAGGAAATAGTCACATCTATGATATAATACAGCCAAAAGAGTATTAGCATTGGAATATTCTATTCAACATATTTTATCTTTTACTATTTCTTCTGTATATTTTATCTATTTCTTGGAAAAATTTCTAGAGACCTCTAAAATTTTTTCTTGTTTAAAAAAAGGATTTCCACTGCAAGAGTGTTTCTAACCTTCAAGTCTGGGACACTTAACCACCACTGATGAGTTTGATGCAGTTTAGAGTCTAGAATAATTTCTTTCAAAAGAACTCTTTGTTCTTGTCTTTTTTTGAACATTGTTTTTTGTTGTTCAGTCACTGAGTCATGTTCAACTCTTTGTGACCTCATACATGCCAGGCCCTTCTATTCTCCACTATCTCCCAAAGTCTGCCCAAGATCATGTTCATTGCTTCCATGACACTATCCAATCATCTCATCCTCTGACATCCCCTTCTCCTTTTGTCTTCAATCTTTGCCAGTATCAGTCTTTTCCAAAGGATCCTGTCTTCTCATTACGTGGCCAAAAGATTTAAGCTTCCTCTTCAATATTTGACTTCTAATGAACAGTTTGAATTATTTTCTTTAAGTATTGACTAATTCGATCTCTTTGTCTTCTAAGAGACTCTTATAGGTCTTCTCCAACATCATAATTTGAAACCTCCTATTCTGCAGAACTCCACTTTCCTTACATGCCAACTCACAGCCATATATTTCTACTGGAGAAAAAAACAACATATTTTTGTCTCTAAAGATCTTTGTTGACCAGGTGTTTTTGTTTGTTTTTTAGTGTGCTGTCCATATTTGCCATGACTTTCCTTCAAAGGAGCAAGCATCTTCAAATTTCATGGGCATAATCATCATCTACAATGATCTTCAAGTTCAACAATGTAAAATCTGACACTGATTATTTTCTTTTCCCTCTTTTTGCTAAAAAGTGTTGGTACCAGTTACCAAGATCTCAGTATTTTTGATGTTAAGTTTTTACACTTTTCTCTTTCACCCTCATCAAGAACTTCTTAATTCTCATTCACTTTCTGCTATTAGAGTGGTATCATCTACATATAGAATGTTATTTTTCCCGGCAACTTTAATTCTGACTTTTTGTTCCTTTAGCCAAATATTTTCATAAATATAAGTCTGCATATAAGTTAAGCAAATAAGGTGATACTAAACAACCTTGTACTTTTCCCCCAATATTAAATCAATCTGCTGTTCTATGTTTGGTTCTAACTATTCCTTCTTGACTCTCATGGGGTTCCTCAGGAGACAAATAAGATGGTCTTTGATGCTCCCATGTCTCTGAGGAATTACCATATGAAAATCAAAAGCTTTAGTATAATCTATGAAGCAAAAATAAATTTTTTCTGGAACTTTCTTGCTTTCTTCACAATTCAGTAATCATAGGTAAATTGGTCTCTAGTTCCTCTGCCTCTTATGGTTCACATATTGCTAAAGCCTGCCTTCCAGAACTTAAGCTTGCTGGCATATGAAATAAATACAATTGTTCAGTACCTAGAACATTCTTTGGCATTGCCTTTCTTTAGAAGTAGGATATAAACTAATCTTTTCCAATTCAGTGGCCACTGTTGAGTTGTTTTTTTTTTTTTAATTTGCTTGTATACTGGGTGCTGCTAGCAGTTTAACATCATCATCTTTTAGGATTTTAAATGGCTAAGCTGGAATTTTATCACCTGCCCTACTTTATTGTTAGCAATGCTTCTTAACTCTCATTTAACTTCATTTTCCAGGATGTATGGCTCTAGATCAGTAACCACACTGTTGTGATTATCAATGATATTAAGATCTTTCTTGTTTGGTTCTTCTATGTATTTTTGTCAAATATTCTGTCTTTTACTTCTGTTAAATCTCTACCATTTTTGTCTTTTATCATGCCCATTTTTACATGGAATATTCTCTTGATATCTCTAATTTTCATGAAAAAATCTCTTGGCTTCCCACTTTATTGTTTTCTTTACATTGCTTATTTAAGAAAAATGTCTTTCCCTTTGCTATTCTCTGAGACTCTGCATTTCAATTGGGTATATCTTTCCCTTTTCCTTTCATTCTTTCACCTGCTATTTGTAAAGACTCATCACATAGCCATTTTACTATATCGCTTTTTCTTTTTCATTGGAATAGATTTTGTTGTTGTTGATTCCTCCTGTACAACATTGTAAACCTCTGTCCATATTTCTTCAGACACACTACCTTCCATATCTAATCTCTTAAACCTATTCATCATTTCCATTTCATATTCATAAAGGATATTATTTTGGTCATGACTTATTGCATACCACTTCATTTGAAACTAGTTTCCTTTTTGAAAAATTTCTTTTAGTTTGCTAAGTAGTATGAGAGCTGAACTTCTTATCAAAAAGGCCATTAGATTTGTTTGTTAGAAGGTATATTAGTCTTTGAGAATGACTTTTTGGCAAAAGGGCTAGGCCAGAGAGCTTATTTTAGAGGATTGAAAAAACAGTTATATAAATGTAAAATAATTGGATGACTTGTACTCTAGTTCTTCTTTTCCTGTGTCTTGACTGATATTCTCATGGTAGCCTCTGCTGGTTTTTCTTTAAAATTTCTTGCCTAACCAAAAACAGCATTTAAGAAATGTTTGCTATTTGGAATTGTACCTCAACTTAGATAGCCACCATGGATTTTAGCCTTAATTTGAAACCTACCCTTAACTATTTTCATATCTCACCTACCCTTTTACCGCTCTTCAGACTTATTTCTTAATTTTGTCAACCATAGAATAAATAAATCTTTTTTTTAAACCCTTGTACTTCGGTGTATTGTCTCATAGGTGGAAGATTTGTAAGGGTGGGCAATGGGGGTCAAGTGACTTGCCCAGGGTCACACAGCTGGGAAGTGGCTGAGGCCGGGTTTGAACCTAGGACCTCCCGTCTCTAGGCCTGACTCTCACTCCACTGAGCTACCCAGCTGCCCCGAATAAATAAATCTTGATCATAATTCCATGCCTACTTTTTACTGACCTTTGAGAAATAGTCTGCAATTCTTTTCCTGACTTCTCCTAGTCTGACCTGTCCCTAAGGCACTCAAGCTCAGGTTCTGACCTATGGTTCAGAACATTAATTTTTCAAAATTAGTCTCTTCATTTTCCACTATCATTTTCTCACTTCATCAGAGTGCCAATTACTTGAAATTTATTTTACCAAAATTAGGTTTCTGACCCGTATTATTCATAATTTTTGTTAAGAAGTTACTCCACTAACCATCCAATGTAATGGACTTTGCTACTAGTAGTGATGCAACAAGCCAGGACACTCCTGAAGACTTATGGGAAAGAATGCTATCCACATTGAAAGAAAGAATTATGGGAGTAGAAATGCAAAATAAAAATATTAAATCACTTATCACATGTATATATGGATATATGATTTGGGGTTAGGCTTTAAAAGATTGCTCTACAGCAAAGATGAATAATATGGAAATCGGTATCAAATGATAACATTTGTACAGCCCAGTGGGGTTGCTTGTTAGCTCTGGGAGGGGGTAGGGAAGAAGGGAAGGAAAAAAAATGAATCATGTAAACATGGAAAAATATTTAAAAATTAAAATTAAATAAAAATAAAAATAAATAAAAATTACTTATCTGAAATACTAATTTTTCATATCAGTTTAATGTCTCCATTTGCATTGGAGTAAATGAGGTTACATTTTGTAGAAAATGCTTTTTCTTTATGAGAATGCCCTTTCTACCTCACAAGAGGTTAAAAAAATTCAGTAACCTTTTTTCTTGGAATTTTCATATATGATAGTGGAAAAAAATAGTTGGATCTAATTTTAACATCAGTATTTTTCAAAGGAAAAATTTACCAGTGTGAAGAGGTAAACTTACAGACACCCCACAAAAATTCACTTTGTTTTTGTCTATCCAAATGTTGTCATGTAGGTAAAAATGAATTTTAATGGCTTTATTTGTGAAATGACAATATAATTATTTCAATTTAATAAATGTCTATTGAGTCCCTGTTTTGTGTGTAGCAATTTGCCAGCTCTTGGAGTGAAATAAAAAACTTTGTCTCACAGACTTTCTCCTCAAGATGCTTAGGTCTCTAATGGACAAGATATAGACCCATGAAACAGTTAAATAACTATATAAGACAGGATATGATTTGGTGACAAAATGTATGGTGCAGATAATAAATGCTAGAAGAGTTCAAAAGTAGTATTTCATCATTCAAGATAAAGTTCATAAAAATGAGGAAATCACATCAAAATGATGTTTTTCCAAATCTTAGACCTTTGGAAACTAAAATTTAGTCTATGTCTGTAACGTAAAGGTCAGCTCAACAAGAGATTAAAATATTTGGTCTGTCTGATTCAGATGGGGCTCTCTTTATTCATTCTTTCATTTGTTCAATAAATATTTATTGAGTGTTCCCTATGTGTGTAGCAATTTGCTAGACATCATAGAGGGATACTAAAAAAAATTATAATACATAGCCCCTGCTATGATGGAGATAGTCCATCTAGGGAAATAGAATGTATACACAAAAAAGCTAAATAATAATACAGAATATTATATAAAATTATATAAAATATGATAAATTATAAAAAATTATATAAAAATTATATAAAATATGATTTTATATAATTCCATTTTTGGAGGAGGTAGAAACAAATGGAAGGGAAGAAATATAAGGTGAAAGGTATGAGAATCTTTTACAGAAAAGGAGATAAAAATGAACATTGAAGAATGTGGATTTAGGGAGAGAAATATAGATGACATGTCAGTAATTTAAAATCGAGACTGGGAAAATATTCATTAGCACTTTACATTTTTATGTATGTAGGTTAGGTTCTGATTAAAGAATATTTTTTTAGTAACAGGCCCCGACAATTGAATTTTAGCTTTTCAAAAATTTTGCTAATAAAAAAATCCTGCTGAATTTTAGGTGAAGTTTCAGAACCTCATTTGTGTTTCCTTAGTTCATCTGAATTATTACTTTGATTTCCACTTCTGCTCCTTCACAAACACACATATGACACATACATTCACACGCATGTTTTAAAATTCAGAGCACTGGATCTTAGAGCCCTGGGTACCTCCAAAGAATCATGAATGTTACTATGTAAAGTCGTAGGATTTTAAAACCCTTTCTTCTGGAATTTTCCACCTAAGACTTTTATGTTTCCTTTGGAAGTTTTGTTTTCTTTACATTTGGTTTAGTTCCATTTATTTATTTATTTTTGGGAGAGACATCCACTTTTTGACACAAAGCCCCGCAGGTTATATTTGGTGCTGACTAGTCTTTGGTCCTAGTAGAAAAGACTGAGGCCTTTTTTGTCTTCATAGATACTGGTTCTACTGGTGACCCCCTTTCTTATGAGCAGCAACTAATAGAAATGCTACAATATGCAATAGAAATGTATTTAATAGGCAAAGGTATCTATATAGTAAAATTTGACATATAGAAAAGAGGTAACCAATTGCTTCTTCTCATATTTCATTACAGTTAATCCTTATACATTGAGACTTTCCCTACTATAGTTTTGAAATATTGCAGGTTGGCATAAGAAATAAAATAGGAATTTTTTTAGAGTTTTGCAGAAGGCACAGACAATACTTGAAAGCCAAAAAATGACACATAAAATGCTTAGAAACTAAGAAATTCATATATAACTCCCAATTACAATGTTACTGTATATACCCTATAAAATAAGAAGAAAAAAATTCAAATTACTTCTCTGATACAAAAGGGAGGGCCAAATAAACCATAGTCAGAATTTTTCGATCTCAGGCTGCCATGCCTTTAACCCTGGCAATATACAAGAGAAAACTGTATAATAAAATTCATGTCATTTATCAACATCCCGTGGAACTTGAATTATAGTACTACAAAATTCATAAAGCACTATATACATGTATATATACATATATATTGGAACTGCACAACAGCTCTATAAGAAAGGTACTACACCTCTAGGTGAGGTATTATTCTCATTTAAATGAAAGGAAATCAAAACTTGGAAAATATATCTTTCTCATACTCCATACCTACATACCTGCCAAAGGAAGGACCTACACTCAGGTCTTCTCAACTCCAAGCCTAGAACTCAATGTTTTGTGACTCCACAGTGGTTGTTTGCTCTAGGAGTTGCACATTAAGAATTAAAAATATAATAATAACCCCTAAAATGCAGTAGGGAATAAGGGACAGAGGAGAAGCTTTGGGGTAAAGAAAACATGGATACAAGTCCTACCTCTGGAATGTTCTAGTTGTGGGAAATTTAATGACTATGAATAAGGCAAGCTTATCCTCTATAACCGTCATGCAATTCTCTTAAGAAAAAAAAATAACAGTTGAGTTGACAATCTGTTATGGTAGGAAGAGCTTCCCCACCAGAAGATTTCCACCCTGGTGAAATCATTGGATTTTGTGTCTGGACTAAAAAAAAAAAAAAAACAAATGAAGAAAATAAAAAAGACAAACATCAAAAGCACAAAGAACCTGGATTCACAAAGCAAATAAAGGATTGCCTTGAATTGTCTCTCTTCCAAATCCTAAGGCCAGCTGCCAAGTCAACAAGTTTTGTTTCACACAGATGGCAAAAGAGTAAGTAAAATAAATAAGCATGAAGTTTCTCTGCTGTGGTAGGGATCAAAAAGATCAGAGATGTGGTCCTTTTAGGAATTACTATCCCTTCTAGTTCAAAATCTTTATTGTACAAGGAGCAAGAAAGGGTTTGAAGTCCAATTAGGTCAATAGTCTGGAGGGAAAAGTAAGTCTCTAAGTGAATGTTCCTAATGATTACAAAAATTTCTCCTCCATTCAAAATCTATCAAACAAAAACAAATTTCTCTATAGATATTTGGTAACTACTCAGTTCATCCCGAGGTTTTGGATTGAGAGGCATATCTTCTGTATCCCAATGTCTGTGTTAGATATCAGACCATTTATGAAATATTTAAGTGCTACAATATTAATATAGCAAACAATATCCTCAGTCTACTTACATGATCCATGATGATTCCAGTCCCTGAGGAATGGTTAAGCTATATGTAAGGGAAAGAAGCAAAGATTATAATATTCCATTCCTGATCTCAAATAGCTAAAATTAAGAAGGCATTGATTTATAATTGTGGTATTAAAAGCTTCCTAATGAATAAAATGTTGCAACAGGGGTTTCTAGGCAAATGGATGAATGGGAGTATGATGCCTTTGGGTACTCTTTGAGAGAGTGAAGATCATAGAAAGGAAAAATAGACACTGAAAGGAAGATGAAAAAAGTCTGAACATAATTTAATTCAATATTCGCTATGTGAACTATAATTACTACAAGAACCATCATAATTGCAAATGCCAGCACCCTATAAACTAAAGATACAAAGAACACCATTGTCCAGTGGTCCAAAGTAGAACCTCAAGGGTATAGTGAGTGACATTATATCCCCTTTCTTTCTATTTTTCTCTCCCATTGAAGAATTCTAGTTACCATACCTGTAAGCACAAAATGCATACTAACCCTTGTAAATATATTTAGCTTTAAAAGAAGAGAAAAAAAGGATGAAATTGGAATAAAAAATGTGTCTACCTGGTTTAGAAGAGAAGACACCAACTTTTCATCAACTCAAGTTTACCATTTTAATTCAACAAATATTCATATTTTTTCCCTAAATCTATAAGTAGGGGCAAAGCCAAGATGAAAGAGAAAAGGCAGGGACTCACCTGATCTCTACCAAATTCCCCTCCAAGTAACTTTAAAATAATTTGCCAAATCTGGAGAAGCAGAACCTAAAGAAGAATGGGGTAAAAAAATTTCATTTCCCTATATAACTTATATGATCAGCAGGTAAGGTATTCCCCATCAGTGTGGGAATGGAATGCAAATATGCCTACCAAGGCAAGTCCCACCTCAGCAATTCAGCACAGACCTTGGAGGAGACTGAATCAAAAGCAGCAGCTTCTAGAGCTCTCAGCTCATAAATGGTAAGGGGGTCAGATGATAATTACTGGGGGCCTCTTGCTGACACTGAGTAGAGAAGTCTGTTGCAGAGCCCATATTTAAATCCAGGTTGCAGTCCTGTGTTGAAATCCCAGGGCAAGGAGCAGTAGTGACACCCTTGTTCTCTTAGCCACAGGGGATCTTGGACCCTGGTCACAATTTTAGAGCCATCAAGAGTGCTTGTGGCCATTCACAGACAAGTGCATTGGCCAGAAGAGTATAAAACATATTTCACCTTTGATCATGCCAACTTGAAACAACTGGAAATTTATAGAACTCCATAATTAGCACTGAGAGCAGATGTATTTTTTTAAAAAGTATTCTTAGGATAGTGCCCCCACTATCACAAGAATAGAGTCCAAGTTTAACAGTTTTTTAAAGTTGAAAGTCAATAGAAAGGCTTTAAAATTAGTAGAAAAAAACAACAAAAAAGTCATTATGGAAACAAGGAAGATCAAAACACAGGCTCAGAAAAAAGACAACAAAATAAAAACTGCCATGTATTCAAAGCCTCAAAGAAAAATGTGAATTCATCTCAGGCCCAAAAAGAAAATTCCTGGAAGATATCAGAAAAATATTTTAAAAATCAAATAAGAAAGGTAGAGAAAATGGGAGAAGAAATAATAGAGATGCAGGAAAATTATGAAAAAAGAGTTAGCAGTTTGGTAAAGGAGGAACAAAAAAAATGAAAAAAAATAGCATCCTAAAAACCAGAATAGGTCACAAAGAACTCCTTAAAAAAACAGAATTATTCAAATGAAAAAGGAGGTATAAAAGCTAATGAAAAAAATCAATTTCTTAAAAATAGAATTGGGCAAGCAAAATCTAATGACTCTCCATGAGACATCAAAAAACAATGAAACAAAACTAAAATAATGAAAAAAATAAAAAGGTGAAATATCTCCATTAGAAAAACAACTGTTATGGAAAATAGATCCAGGAAAGAGCATTTAAGAATTATTATACCATCTGAAATATAATAAAAAAGAAAAGAGCTAAGACGTCATCTTTCAAGAAATCATCAAAGAAAACTGCCCTGATCTTCTAAAACAATTGAATGAAAAAATTATTTTTAAGAATCCACCAATTATCTCCTGAGAAATATCCCAAATTAAAAACTCTCAAGAGTATTATAGCCAAATTCCAGGGCCCCCAGATCAAAAAGAAAATATTGCAAGCAGCCAATAAGAAAAAAATTCAAATATGCTACAGTTGCATGTCAGAGTAACACAAGATTTAGCAGCTTCTACATTAAAGTATCAGAGAGGGTACTGACCATGATATTCCAGAGGGCAAAGAAGCTAGGATTATAATCAATAATCACCTAACCAGAAAAACTGAATATAGTCCTTCAAAGAAGAAAATGGATATTCAATGAAATATAAGATATTCTAATATTCTTTATAAAAACACTTCAACTAAGTAGAAAAGTTGACTCTCAAATATTCAATTTAATGCTCAAAAGGAGTATTAAAAATTAAATAGGAAAGAGAAATCATAAGGGATTCAATAAGGTTAAATAAAATGTTTATTTACCTGAGGATGCTTGTATCTCCTACAAAATTTATTATTAGAGCGATTAAGAGTATACATAGAGGGGCAGCTGGGTAGCTCAGTGGATTGAGAGCCAGGCCTAGAGACAGGAGGTCCTAGGTTCAAATCTGGCCTCAAGACACTTCCCAGCTGTGTGACCCTGGGCAAGTCACTTGACCCCCACTGCCTACCCTTACCAATCTTCCACCTATAAAGTCAATACACAGAAGTTAAGGGTTTAAAATTAAAAAAATTTAAAAAAATTTAAAAATGAGTATACATAGACAGAGGACATGAACATGAATTGAATAAGACAGGATAATACCTAAAAAATAAATATATAAATTATGAGATGAAAAAGAAGGATGAATTGAGAGGAGGAAGGGAGAGGTAGAATGGGGTAAATTATCTCCCATAAAAAATATGAAAAAACTTTCATAGTGGAAGAAAAGTAGAGAGAGGTAGGAAGGTAAGCACTTGTACCTTACTTTTATCAGAATTATCTCAAAGAGGGAAAATATATATACACTCATATGGGCAAAGAAATCAATCTTACTTATCTTACCCTATAGTAAAGTAAGAGGGAAAGGGAATGTGGGGAGGTGGAAAGGAGAGGCTGATAGAAAGGAGTGCTTTGGGAGAGGTGGTGTTTAGCAGCAAAACACTTTTAAGGATGGACAAGGTCAAAGGAAAGAGAGAAAAAATAATAAACAGTTCAAGGATGGAGAAAAATGAACAGTAATCACAATTGTGAAAAATCACAAGAAGTTTCTCTAATAAAGACCTCATTTCTCAAATATATAGAGAAAAAAATCAAATGTATAAGAAAGTAAAGCATTCCCTAATTGATAAATTATCAAAGGATATGAATAGGCAGTTTTCAGATGAAGTAATCCAAGTTGTCTATAATCATATAAAAAATTGCTCTAAATCACTTTTGATTAGAGAGATTAAAATTAAAACAACTCTTAGGTAATACCTCACACCTGTCAGATTGACTATTATGAAAGAAATGTTGGGAGGGATATGGGGAAATTGAAGACACCAATGCATTATTGGGGAAGTTGTGAATTGATCCAACTTTTCTAATGAGTAATTTGGAACTCTGCCCAAGGAACTATAAAATCAATGTATATCCTTTAACCCTGCGATACTACTACAAGTTCTATATCTAAAAGTGATATACTTTAAAAAAAACAAAACAAAAAGGAAAATGACCTATTTGTACAACGTATTCATAGCAGCTCATTTTTGGTAGCAAAGAATTGGAAAATTAACAGATGCCCATCAACTAGGGACTGTCTGAATAAGTAATGGTATACGACTGTAATGGAATACTATTATGGTATACAAAATGACAAGCAGGTGTATTTCAGAAAGAAAGAAAAAATCCTGGAAAGATTTATATGAACAGAGTAAAGTGACCAGAACCAAGAGAACATTATATACAGTAGCATCACTATTGTATAATGTACAACTGTGAATGACATTCTCGGCAATACAATAATCCAAAACAATTGCAAGAGACTCATCAAAAAAAAATAGCATCTGTCTCTAGAGAAAGAACTGATGGAGTCTGAATCTAGAACAAAGCATACTACATTTCACTTTTCATTTTGTGGGGCTTTTTTTGGAGTTTTCTTTTATATCAGATTACTTATTATCTCAGAAAGATGGTCGAGAAGACAGAAGGGAAGCAAATGATTGGTTTTACATGTAATTGGAGGAAAATAAATATCATTTTTAAATGGAAAAAAAAATTGTAGTTAAGAGGTCCAGAATTCAAATGCAGCCTCAGAAACTATTTTCTGATGCATGGGTAAATCATTTAATATCTCTTAGCCTTGTTTCCTCCTTTGTAAAATGGAGGATAATAAGTGCACCTATCTGCCAGAGCTATCATGAGTTTCAAATCAGATAATAAATGTAATACACTTGATAAATGTTATAGGCTACATAATCGTCAGTTATTATTAGCAATAATATTTTATTGTTTATTCATTTTCAGTCATATCTAACTCTTCATGATCCCATTTGAGCTTTTCTTGGCAGAGATAATGGAGCAGTTGGCCATTTCCTTTTCTAGTTCATTTTACAGATGAGGAATATGAAGCCAACAGGATTAAATGATTTGCCTGAGGACAGATTTGAACTCAAGAACATGTGTCTTCCTAACTCTAGGTCTTGTTCTTTAACCATTGTGCCACCAACCCATATTATTATTATTATTATTATTATTATTATTATTATTATTATTATTATTATTATTATATAAAATCCTATACATTGAAAAGTCTGTATGTAAAAGGAATACATTTCTATGTTTAATTTGTATGGTTTGTTTAAAAAATACACTTTAATCCTTATCTCCTCAAGCAATATGTTTTTTCTGTTCATTTTTGGATAATATTTTAGAAAGAGTTGCATGAACTACTTCTTCCCTATAACCAACTCACTCTCAGTTCAGCTTTTTTTTTCTATAGAGTGCATTTATCACTCTATAGAAATTATTCTCCACAAGGTTGTGATTGATTTTTTTAACTGTAAAAATTCAATGGTATTTTCTCAGTCTTTATCATACTTGGCCTTTGGGCAGTTTTTGACCCTGTTTATTACTTCCTTAATACTCTAGTCTCAGAGATGCCTGAACTCTGTCCTGAGACTGTTCCTACCTATCTGGCTATTTCTTTCTCTTCTCAATAGCTATTTAATCTTTCTCAAGATATCCAAGTATAGTCATGTGAAGTCCTCCCAAATTCTGTTGCCAGGTACCTTCTCTTCTCTATGTCCTCTCTCTTTGCGATCTTATCTATCCTTTTAGTTTCAATGATCACCTGTGTGCAAATGGCTCCCTGTTTCCTATGTCTTCCCATCATCTCCCCCTAAGTTTTTCTCCTTTCTCAACTTCATGCTTCATAGCATCAATTGTATAGACCATCAATATTAAATTTGTTTTTCTCCCCACAAAATGTGGCCTCCTCCCAACTTTCCTGTTTCTTTTGATAGCACCGTCATTCTTCCAATCACCCTGGCCTCTAAATTCAGAGTGAATTTTGCTTAATCCTATCCCTTACTTCCTCATTACCATCTACTTATTTTCTATATTCTGTCATTCTATGTCCATTTGTAGAACTCTGACATTCGTTCTTTCATTTCCACTCACACTGCCACTATCATATTCAAGTCTCCTTGCCTGTAAAATCTGTAGTAGTTTCCTAACTTGTTTCCAAATTATCTTTCATATAGCCTCTAATTTTTCCTGAGGCACAAGTCTGAAGACGTAATTCATTAGCTTCAAAACCTTCCTTATTCCCAATAGTATCTGACTTCATTCTGTTTTTCTAATTATATTTATTAATATTTCCCCCCATGAGCTCAATGTACTAGCTAAACAAGAGTACTACCTTTACTCCAATCTCTACTTGGAGCACCCTTCCACCATGCATATATGTAGCCTTTCCTCTCTGGCTAGAATACATTTCATCCAAATCTTATCCTGTAGAAGCTTCTACCTATATTCCATGCCCTGATTAGGTGCCACCTTCTCTATAACTCTTAAATTTTTTCCCACAAATCTTTTGTACATGGGGAGCTCTCAAACCTAATCTTCTATAGTACTTATTGTCTCTATTTTTCTGTAGACACACTTACTGTGTTGCATTATCTATATTTTAGGTACTTCACATGAGCAGATTTATAAAGCTAAAAAAGACTAGAAATCAATGAGAGCAACTTTCTTATGTCACAATCAAGAAAATTGTCTCTTCACTTAATCTGTAAGCTTTCATGAGGGTAAAGATCATAGCTAATGCTTCTACATATTTTCAACATGTTTGGGTTAAGTGTAATATTTGGTTAATAAATGAAGTTTTTGTTGTCAATGATGAAGTGTTCACTACATATATATAAATATATATTGACCACATTTATATTGTATATGTATATACAGAATACTAAACAAATACACATGTATGTTTTTGTTCAGTTGTGAAACTCTTCATGAACCCATTTATGGTTTTCTTGGGGAAGATACTAGTTTCTGGTTTGCTATTTCCTTCTGCAGCTCATTTAACAGACCAGGAAAGTGAGGTAAATGGGTTTAAGTGATTTGTCCAGGGTCACATAGCTGGTATCTGAGACCAGATTTGAACTCAGAAAGATGAGTCTTACTGACTTCAGATTCAGAATTCTATTTACTGTAACACCTTGCTATATGTGAGTGTGTATATTAATCAATAAATACATCTATACTCACACATACATATATTTGTATATGCATTCATTATATAATATACTTTAATATATGTGTATCCCTTAATATACATGTGTATGTTTATATTCCAAGCAATGAATGAGTCAAATACAAACGAAATCATAAGAACTATGGAGAAAGAGGCAGGAGGAAGAGAGGGAGAGAGAGTGACAGAGAGAGAGAGGCAGAGTCAGAGAGAGACAGAGAGAGGGTGAGGAGAGAAAGACAGAGAGAGAGAGAGAGAGAGAGAGAGAGAGAGAGAGAGAGAGAGAGAGAGAGATGAATATCTATCTTTTAACAGATATTTAGACATTTAGTGTATTTGGATATTTTGAATTGCCTTTGGATAGTTGCTTCCTGCAGATAAATCAATATTCAGTCTTCACTTTTGTCAGGTAGTGATGGGGATATGAAAAAATAAGCTTTTGTTTACATCAGAAGATTAAATAGGCACAGTGTTAGAATATTCAATGGAGGCGCCATGATAGATAAGTTGTCAAAGAGAGTTTCAGGAGCCACTCAATGCTGAAAAAGATAAATAAACATACACTGTTATCTTCCAAGCTTCATGCAACTTCAGTTTTAAATATGTATGACTAGAATTTTACTGCTTAGACACCACTTCAAATGGCAGACTTTTCTACAAGTACTGGGAAGCCAACCAGAGTAGAAATGACTTCAAAATGGACTGAAGCTCATCAAGATGCTGAAACGGACAATGAAGCCAAAAAAAGATATCATGGGAAGTTGAAGGATATTCAGGCAAATTCATGTGTCAAACTGTTTGGTTGTGGTGGCCTTTAGGAACCTGATACAAAAGAGTTGCCAACTGAATTCAGCAAGTAATTATTAAGTACCTATTCTGTGTGAGGAATAGTCCTACGTACCAAATATGCAAAAAAATAAAAACAGTGTCCTTGCTCTCAATAATCTTACAGTCTTAAAGAGAAATATATAGGTTAGAATGTGAGAAGAGCAATGGAGAAATTCATACAAAGTCTTGTAAGAGTATTAGAGGAAGGAGATTTCTCTTTCAGTTACCTGTATCAGAGAAGGTATCACAAAAGATATAAGACCTAAGCTGGGTTTTGACGCAAGAGTTCTGTATACAGATATAATGGGAATGCAATTTAAGAATGGAAGATAGTCTTATGAATGCATGGATGAAGAGAAAGTAAAATTTTAGTTGATTTGTAAAGTAAAAATAAAACATACATAAATAAGAGAAGGGAAACAAAGACGAGTAGAAAGAATACAAGATTTGGAAGCAGAAAACCCAGGCTCCAACATTAACTAGTCAAGTGACCTTGGCAAAGTCACTTAACCCCTAGTTTATTCCTCTATTAAGTTAATAACATAATGGCATTTTCAGGTTGTTGTCAAAGAGCCCTTCATAAATTGTAAAACACTGTATGCATGAGAGTCACTCTTGGGGGAAGACATCCCAATCATTTTCTCTGGAGAATGATGTGAGCAAAGGCATGTAGGAAAGCAGATTCTAGGTTCTGTAGTCAGTAATTAATATAATGAGGCTGGGAGCATTTTGTATTGAGAAATTTCAAAAAAGATAAGACTAGGAGTGGGTTGGGACAAGAAAATAACATTTGAAATTTAAAGATGGAAATTCTTAGAGTATCATTTTTGCAATGGAGTTCATAAGATCATACATAAATTATGAACAATATTTTGGCATTTGAGAAAACCTTGGTGATATTCTAGTCCAACTACTGCATTGTACAGAAAAAGGAAATTGAGCCCAGAAAAAATATATTCTTGCCCAACATCATACTAGTTAATTAGTGATCATCCAGGGCCATCATCTATGTCTCTTGTCCAATACTCTTTCAAATATATTATATTGCATTTCAAATAAATGTGTGGCAACCTTATGTCATCCTCAGGGATCCTGAGTTCCATTTTCCTCATCTTTCTCTTTTTTAAAAGGCCCTAAACAGAAAATGTCAGGGTCATAGAAAGCCCAGGGGAAATATTACTGAATTCAAGTTGGGGCTGGTGTAGGGAAAAGAATTACAGAACCCACATAAAGCAAATAAAGCAAGAGAAGGAAAAAATGGTACATAAAATATTTAGTCTTCTAAAATATTGATGATCATATAGGATGTGTACAGTGATGACAGGATATGCTGTGGAATAGTATAGTGTGAACTAACTGAACACACTCATTGAGTCTGACCCACAACACAGAAATGAAATTCGTTCAGAAAATAAAATTTGTCTATTTTGAGAACAATGAAAGAAAATAACCTCTAAAGGAAAGCATTTTAGGATTTTATTTAAGACAGTTCTTTGTAATGATTAGAGGGTTTCTCTGTTGTCAAAGGCCTAAAGAAAGTCACAAAGTTAGTGAGATGTTCTTCCATGCAAAGAATTTTGACAATTATTTATCCAATGCAAGTATTCTGCTACATTTTACCATTCTGCTTCCTGAAGGATTTCTCCTGAGAAACAAAGCCAAGTGAAGAGCCTAAAATCATGAAGATGTGTTTGTCTACTCAGGATGAATCTAGTCTACTTGGATAACATTCTTTATTCAATTCTATTCAATTTCATTTTACATATTTTTACATCGACTCCATCTATACTCTGCTCTCAAAGGGCATAGTATTCATTGGGGATGAAGAATTTCAAATCGACATTTCAGAAGATAGCCAAGGAAAACCTTTTGAAAAAACTAAAGCTTAAACCAGGTTTAGAAAAATTTAAGTTAGGAATTTTGGGCAAGGTATTCCAAGTGCAAGAAATACCAAAAGCAGTAATGACCATCACGCAGAACAGACAGCCTCAAGTGGAATTCTTCCAGAATATATCATGCCTGCCCCTTACAAAGTCTATGACTTATTAATGTGGACATTCCAACGACCAACTGAGATCGAAACCTGTCATACCCTTGTAGAGATTCTTTGTGTGTTACAATGTTTTCACCCCTGAAAAAGAAATCTCTTCATGGCCAACCATTTATTTTTAACCTCTTCAGCTTTACTACTATTAATGAAATGATAGGAACAGGAACAGCCTCTCACTGATTCCATGCTCAATATATTTTTTAGAAATTAATTTATTTGATTTAGAATATTTTTCTATGGTTACATGATTCATGTTCTTTCCCTCCCCTCCTCTCTCCCTCCTCCCAGAAACAACAAGCAATTTCACTGGGTTTTACATGTGTCATTGAACAAGACCTATTTTCATATTATTAATATTTACATTACAGTGATCATTTAGAGTCTACATCCCCAATCATCTCCCCATCAAACCATGTGATCAGGCAGTTGTTTTTCTTCCATGTTTCTGCTCCCACAGTTCTTTCTCTGAATGTGGATAGCTTTCTTTCCCCTAAGTCCCTTAGAATTGTCCTGGATCATTGCATTGCTGCTAGTAGCCATGTTCAATATATTTTTTTTAATTTTAAACCCTTAACTTCTGTGTATTAACTTATAGGTGGAAGATTGGTAAGGGTAGGCAATGGGGGTCAAGTGACTTGCCCAGGGTCACACAGCTGGGAAGTGTCTGAAGCTGTATTTGAACCTAGGACCTCCTGTCTCTAGGCCTGGCTCTCAATCCACTGAGCTACCCAGCTGCCCCCCATGTTCAATATTTTTAACTGGCTGGTAGAAAGCATTAGAGCTTGCACAGTCTTCAGTGCCCTTGTGCTAACTCTGATACATGATAGAAATTCAAGGAAGACTTCTAAAGGGGAAAATTACTTTGTACATCTGCGCAAATAACAGGTGATTTTGTTCTTGGTTCATTGATATTCTTGCAGTTCCAGAGTGATTAATACAATATTGAGAATAGAGTAGTTGCATTCAATCCAGCAATGAATGACTCAGTGAATGAATGGGGAAAAAAAAGCAAAACATTATTAAGTTCCAATTATGTGTCAAGGACTATGCCAAGTGCTGGGTTGCAAATGAATGATATTGTCTCTTCCAACAAGTGCTTTACATTTTAATAGGAAGTAACTACACATACAAGCAGCTATGTAGCATAGTGGATAGAATGCAAGGCTTGAAGTCTGGAAAACTCATCTTCATGAGTGAAAATCTGGCCTCAGTTATTTGGTAGCTCTGTGACACTGGCCAATCAATTTAATCATGTTTGCTTCTATTCTAGCATTTTTGCCAAGAAAAGCCCAAATGGGGTCACAGGAGAATTGGAAAGAATTGAAAATGACCTAAAGAAACAAATAAACAAACACAACCCTGTACGTTAAAGTAGTGGTGACCAAGGAAAGCAGTTTGGGCTTGTAGAATTAAAGAGATGGGCAATTGTTGGTCACTCCATTTTCAAAAGAAGTGGTGCTATTGATTGGATTGCTGTTCCCAGAGAAATGTGGAATCATTTTATGGACAAATGGGAAGCTGACAAGGTTCCTATGGCCACTAGCTGTCTGAGACATGTAATGAGGCCTGAGTTACATTTATTATGCATGTTAAATCCAAGTCACCATGATAAGTGCTGAAGATACAAAGGCAAAGCAAAAGAGTTTCTACCCTCAGGAAGCTTATACAGCATTGGGGAAATACATGTAAATGTAATTTGCTTACAAGCATTTATTTTTTATTTTCCATGTGCTAAGGGCTTTAGAAATTATATTTAATTTAATTTCTGCATCAGTCTTGAGAGACAGATGCTATTAATATCACCGTTTTGTATTTGAGGAAATTGTGACACTCAGGAATCAACCCTATTTCTTTTCCTAGGGTCACAAAGATAGTAAGCATCTGTGTCTGGATTGGAACTCATGGCCAACTTACTAGAGTCTTACTTTTCTGTCAGCTGTACCACCTGGGTGCCTCTTTGAGAAGGCTGATAGTGCTAACATTATAGTTGAGAGCAAAGAATCAAAGAGGCTCTGAGAGGAAGCTAAGCTTTGAAGGAAGATAAAAATTCTAAGGTTGGGCCAGCTGGGTGGCTCAATTGAGAGTCAGGCCCAGAGATGGGAAATACTAAGGTTCAAATCTGGCCTCAGACACTTCCTAGCTGTGTGACCCTGGGCAAGTCTCTTAACCCCCATTGCCTAGTCCTTACCACTCTTCTGCCTTGTGTAAAGATGGGGGAGAGGAATCACAGCTTGGTCTGGCTGCTTCCATCTTGAAACATCAATATGCAGAATTAATGCTTATACAAATGTATAATAGTTTAAATAATGTAAAATTTATATATACCTGTAATATAGATTTGAAAAGTAGAGTAAAACTGTAAATAATAGTCCCTAACCATGTAGATACTGTAGCATACTAACAATTTAGCAGATAATTTGGACATTAGACATATGGAAAGGGCTAGGGAA
>NC_058130.1:415160833-415190949 GCF_016433145.1 Gracilinanus agilis
TATGTCCTTCAATTGGGGAATGGCTGAACAAATTGTGGTATATGCTGGTGATGGAATACTATTGTGCTCAAAGGAATAATAAACTGGAGGAGTTCCAGGTGAACTGGAAAGACCTCCAGGAATTGATGCAGAGTGAAAGGAGCAGAGCCAGAAGAACACTTTACACGGAGACTGATATACTATGGTAAAATCGAATGTAATGGATTTCTGTACCAGTAGCAATGCAATGACACAGGACAGCTCTGAGGGATTTGTGGTAAAGATGCTACCCACATTCAGAGGAAGGAATGCAGGAGAGGAAACATATAAGAAAAACAACTGCTTGAACGCATGGGTCGGGGTGGACATGATTGGGGATGCAGACTCGAAACTACCACACCAATGCAACTATCAACAATTTGGAAATAGGTCTTGATCAATGACACATGATAAAACCAGTGGAAATGTGCGTCGGCCATGGGTGGGGCATGCGTGGGGTGAAGGGGAAAATAGGAGCATGAATAATGTAACCATGTTAAAAACAAATATTAATAAATGTTTAAAAAATTAGTTGTCTCAAAAACTTTGCTTATTTTTGAGTTGATAGCCCTTTCTATAATCTAAGCATCCTACAGACAAAGCACATTCTTTATTCATGTATGCTTTCTGGCACAAGCTTCTATTTTCAGATGTAAACAACATCTCTTAAAGCTATACCATGTGTCAATGAAACAGCTAAACATATATTTTTTCATGTTGGTGTTTATTTTTGTTGGTGGTGCTTTTCTGTATTGATGTATATATGTCATAGTGTTTTTCAAATCTCTTGTACATTACTAGTTTTGTGCCTTTGAGAAAGTCATTTAACTTATCTTGACCTCAATTTCTCATCTGTAAAATGGGGAATTTAAACTATATGGCTTCTAAGGCCCCCCCTCCCCATCCCCAGTTAAGTCTAAATCCATTGATATACCATCAATCTGAGGTTTAACTATTTGACCCTGGGAAAATATTTAATCCCTCAATTTTTCAGACAATTCATTGAAACTATAAACTAGAAAGCAGATAAATATCTATATTGGTGAAGAGAATTTCCACACTATAAAATACTTATACTGGTAAGATCATAGATAGTCTTATAATTGACTCAAATGTAATATAATGATGAAATGGCAGGAATAATAATCGGAAATAGAGAAAAATGATTCACAAATCAGCATGAGCATTTTCAACAAAAATGATAGAAAAAGCATATTGGTCCAGTACCATCTGAAGATTCAAACAATTCTGAACAAATAAGAAAAATGGGGGAAACTTTTGACTTATGGCATGAAATTCTATTGGTAGACTCAAATAAAAATGTTCTCCTTAAACTGGGGAAAAATGATTACATCCAGGCTCACTAAAACCTTAGTTATATGAAGCTCTATTTTGATTTTGTATTTTTCTTTTTCTTAAAAACTTTATTTTTTCTTAAAAACTTTATTTTTATTGCTGTGATTTGTCTTCATATAATCATAACTTCTGAATATATTCCTTTTCTCTCTACTACCCAGTGAATCATCACTTATGACAAAAAAAGGAAAAAGGAAAAAGTGACAAGAAGGATTTTTAAAATGTTATTGATGTGTTTTGTTTTTATATTAAAAATATTTAAAGATTTCCCACTCCCCTCACTCCATGAGAGGTCTCTTCTAACTGAAAAAAAAAGAAAACAAGTAAAACTAAAAATACAATGACCTCATTGGAAAATGTGTACCATATCCCCTATATATAGCACTCTATTCACTTTTCAGGTTTTATTTTCTTTTTTTATTAACTGAAACTTCTCTCCCAACTCTCACCCCCCACTAGAAAAAAAGACAAAAGAGAAAGAAATGACTTATAACAAATATGCATACTCAAGCAAAACTAATTCTCTCATTGTCTGTAATATGGATATAGAAAGAGATAGATATACATAAGCCCACATATATACACATAGTTGTATACATGTACATGTATGTTTTCATCTATTAAAATGCATGTGGAACACATATATTCAATTCAATATATAGTTATTAAACCTCTTCTATGTGCCAGACATTGTATTTTATACTAGAGATACATATAAGAAAAAGAGGCAATTCCTTCTCTCAAGGAGATTATAATCTAATGAGGGAAGACAATTCAAAAAGCAGAACACAAAATAAATTAAGGGTGGGGACACAATAGGAGAGAATATGCTGTTCCATGGAATGGAGAGATGATAGAGAATAGTTATCAGGAAGTTGTGAACCCTCTGTGAAGTAAGATTTGGGGATTTTAATGCTTTACCCTCCAGTCCTCCAGATACAGAGTAGGGGTAACTAAGAGTCAGTGGAAAAGATAGAGTATCCAAATCTGATTTGTTTTTCTGGCAGTGAGATTTCAGGTGATTAGCTATTCTTAGATTGGAAGGCATGTGGTTTTTCAGTATAGAAATCAAGCAGAACTGCTGACTAACAATAGAGCCATACACCCACACATGTACCCATATCTGTAGATATCAACATATATGATGCTCAAGGAGGACCAGCACCTCTGGTCTTTGCTGAGTCCTTTTAAGGGGTGCTCATCCACATTTTGTCCCTACTTTTCACCCAGCTCCCACTTGGGACTCCAAGTAGTTGCAGAATACTCAGTGGCCATAAAACTATCTTGGCAACAAGCTAAACCAGCTTAACTGTAACCAAAAGTCTGCAAATCTATCACTGATTTAGGGTAATGTCTGCCCCAACGATATGAAGACCACCTCTGGCAGAATGGACCAATGAGAACTTAATTCCAATGGCAATGGAGAGAGCTGAAGCAGATGCTGTGGAGCACTTAAAGCCTGGTCAGAAATTGAAGGTACCAAGGTCAGACTCTGTACTTCAGGCCATAAATCATCTTGACATTTGTCTTGCAACTGGACTTGGTTGACTCTGGAAGAAAAAGTGAGTCTGATGACTTTGTGCAACTCTAATTTTCTTAAATTCAGTTCATGCATGAGTCGAGATAGCACCCAATGACGTTGCCTTCTTTGATATGAAAGTTGAATTCACTCCTGTGCCCATAAACATACACATATATCCATATCTAAACATATGCATACATATATGTATTCTCATCCTACATTCTAAATATAACACTTTTCATAGTTCTTATCAGTTGTGTTCACAATGTTTTTTTTATTATTTACATGAGTATTCTGGTTCTTTTCATTGCATGCTTCATCAATTTATAAAAGTCTTCAAAATTATTCATTTATATAATATTGAATATTTTTATTATATTAAATGGAGAAATTAGGTGCTCAAGTGGGTAGATCACTGAGTCTAGAGTCATGAGTCCACATATGGCCTCATTTCATGAACTCAAATCTGGCCTCAAACACACATCTTTGCTCTGTGATCCTGGACAAGTCACCTAAACCCTGTTTGCCTCCATTTCCTCATCTGGAAAAAGAGCTGGAAGAGGACAAGGCAAAGCAGTTCAATATCTCTGCCCTGAAAATCCTAAATGAGGTCACAAAGAGTAGAACAGAACTGAAAATGATCAAATAACAGCAACTGAATTATGTTGAATAATTTGTTAATATTATATAAATTGCTCTGGTTCTTCTTACTTCACACTTAATTAGTTCTTTCAAGTCTTTCCATGTCTTTTAAAATATCCATTTCCTCATTTTTTATGGCACAAAAGTATTCATGCACCACAAATTTTTCAATCATACCTCAATTGATGAGTTTACTTTAACTTCCAGTTTTCTTTTCCACTATAAAAAATAAAGTTCTATAAATGTTTTTTCATAATAGAAGCCCCTTGCAATTTCTTTGATATTTTGGGGGTTTAAGTATATCAGTATACCTGTATAAAAAGACATATGCTTTAAAGTAGTGTTTTGTGTATAATTCCAAATTGTTTACAGAATATTTGTAAGCATTCAAAGATCTACCAGCAGTACATCAATGTGCATATTACTCCATTGCCCTAATGACATTTATCATTTTCTTTTTTGTCATGTATATCATTCTGATGGGTATGAAGGAAAATATCAGAATTGCTTTAATTTGCATATCTCTAATTAATAGTGATTTGTAGTATTTTTTTCCATATGGGTATAGATAGGGTTTCTTCCTTGAGAATTACCTGTTCATATCCTTATATCATTTATCACTTGGAGAATGATTGTTATTCATATAAATATGTATTAATTACTTTTATATCCTAGAAATATTGCCTATACCACAAAGATTTTCCCAGTTTATATTTTTCCATTTTAGCCTTAATTTATTGTGTTTATGCAAAATTTTAAAAAATTAAGTAAACAAAATTAGCCATAAAGTACAAATCATTGAAACAAAAGATACTTTCACTAAAGATAATGATGACAATAAGAAAAATACCAACATTTTTAGGATGAATCCAAAGTTCTCCTTAGTGAAAAAAAAATTATACTTATAAACATATTTATGAGTAAAAATGAGAAAGAATAAGTCAATGAATTAGGGATGTTGCTAAAAACACAACATATTCCCACATTCAAGAAAATAATACAGTAATATATAGAAAAGAGGAATTGAATTACCAAGAAACCAAAACTAGGATCAAAAGATGAGGTAGTTTCTACTTTCAATGAGATGAGATCTTAGAATACAATATGAATATAAACTTATAATAGGTAGCTATGTATCTTTAGTAGAATATAGGAGTTTCAACAAATTCTAATAAAAAGATCAGAGCTGAGTAAGAATTATAAAGCACAAATGCAAAAGTAGAAAGAAAATTTGAGAGGAAAATTTATTTGTAACAATTAGAAAGGGTTTGGGGAGAGATGTGGGAAAGACATCAGAACCCTAATGTCTTCAAAAGCTGTTGAGAGAATTAAAAAAAGAAACATGGAGAATCTGAGGGTCAATTGGTTTTATTTTTAAGGTTTTTAAGGGGGAAAGAGAAGGGATAGTAAAGAGATATAGAAAGAAAGAAGAAAGGGATGGATCCTGCTTTTTCTCAAAATTAGAGTGCATGAGAAGAAAAAATACATAAATATCAGGGGAAGGGATGGGAAAAGGATTGAAATGGACAGAAAAGGGTAGAATAGAGACAAATAGTTTGTTATATAATGTATTGAGTTCAACAGGGGAAAAAGAAAGAAAGGTAAGCTACAGGAAGGGAAGGAAAGGAAAAGGAAGGAAAAGTGGAAGGACTAAAGAAAAACAGAGAAAAAAGGAAGGAATGTAAATTTGTCTTTTCATATTTGCTGCATTCTAAAATATTAGCACATTGTGTCATAGAATCAAGCCTTTTTTTATTTTATTCTGTAGACCTCATCTCTGATTCTATAATAGTAGTCAAAAAAAAAGTAGAATTCAATATATAGAAGTTCTCATTTACAGGTACTTCTCATACATTACATAAATCAAAGAAGAGTCATAATCTTCTAATAGATGTATTTTTATGACTTCAGAAATTCCCTTCTTCATGAGGCTAAGAGCCTTATGTTTCTTTGTGTTACAGTTAAAAATGCATTTGGAAAAATTTATCCATACTATCCTGAGTACACTAACATATCAGTATAGCTTTTGTTTATACGACCATTGTGGGTGTATTATTTTTATGGCTTTAAAATTATTGCTGAATTTTCAAAGGATATTGATGCTTTGTAAATATTCCCCACAAAAGGAAAGCAACAAGTTGCATTAATAATACTTTTTCAATTTATTTTTTCTGAAAGAAGGAAGTATTAATTTAATGACATTAAAGATTCATCCAAGGGGAAGCTAGATGGCTCAGTAGATTGAGAGCCAGGCTTAGAGATGGACCTGTGTTCAAATCTGAACTCAAACACTTCATACCTGTGTGACTCTGGGCAAGTCATTTGATCCCCGTTGCCTAACTCTTACCACTCTTCAGCCTTGGAACCAATACCCAGTACTGATTCTAAAATGGAAGGTAAGAGTTTAAAAAAAAATCCATCAAATTCTGTCCAAGCGCAGAACCTGGAGTAGGGGTCGGCAACCTTTTTGGCTGTGAGATCCATAAATGCCACATTTTTTAAAATGTAATTTTGTGAGAGCCGTACAGTGCTCACAGTGCACGCTCCTGTAACAGTGCCTGAAAAAAAACTTACTTTATGGCTCCTGCAGAAAGAGCCATATCTGGCCCTCAAAAGAGCCAGATATGGCTCGAGCATATATTGCCAACCCCCAGCCTAGAGAGATGGGTCAAAAATCCTGAGACAGTTTTAAGTGCTACAATTTACCCAAGTTTAGTGTTAGTGTTCCCAAAGGTCAAACTGATCCCACCCAAAGGAAACATTGCTAAGAAGTCAGCTTGGAATAGTACACCTATACTGATGAAGGCCAATGATCATTTCCTAATGAAGAAAATGATCATTCCATTGTCCTAATTTTTCTTAAATAGCCAATTGGCATAGTCTAGACAAAAACTGAGAGCAAACTTTGAAGGTGGCAGAAATACAACAATACAGACATGAAGAATGTGAAAACTAAAAATTAGATTTATTTCTGGGTACAGCATAAAATTAAGATTTCTTTCCCTAATCCCATCACATAATCTTAAGAGTTAGAATGTACCTTTGAGTTCATTTTTTTAAACCTCATCATTCCTCTGTGATTTCCTTCCATATGCTCTGGATATATTTTTTCTTTATACATTTCCTTTCTTTGTACATCTACCACTTAGCACATAGCTTGGAATACAGTAAATACAATAAATGCTTGCTAACTGACTGATAAACAACGTTTCACCTAGATCACACAGAGGTCCTCAATAATTGGTCCTGGTCTAAGAAACAATTCTTGTCATTCCCAAATCAAGGTTCATTTCCCCTATACTTTTATGCCATCCCTGTTCCAAACACAGTTTTCTTCCTGTTCAGCTTTACTATTGGATGGACATTGATATGAAATGACTGTTTTTTCCCCCATCTTTCTAACAAAATTCATTTCACTGATATTTTTATTCTCTACCGACTCTGCTGCACTGACTTATGACTAAAATTGGCAATGGATCTGTCTTGATATGTCTTCCTCTTTGTCATGAATCTTGATTGTGTGTCCTAGGTATGCAGAGCTCCATCCTTAGTGCCACAGCTTTTCAATTCTCAGACTTTCAGAAAGCATTTCTCATAGAGCCTCTATTGCTGGGTAGCAAGTTTGCATTCTGATTGGTTTGGAATCTTCCCTGCCTCCTTTCCCCCACACGGAGTAAAGCAATTCAGACAGCAGAATTTGCACCCAGATGTTAAGATGTTCATCTGAATTGAAGTTTGATGTTCACCCATCACTACCCTGTAGGCACTGACAGTCGAGGGCTTTCATCTGCCAGTTCATCCTTCCCCCTAGCAGACACAAGCAGATTAACATATCCCCATGAGGTTTATATCTTTAGTCACTGAAACTGCCAGACACCTATTACCTGACTGACAGTGTTCTATAGTGAGCCTTATTTATTTATTTTCAAATGCTGCTCACTAGGATGTCTTCATGAGATACATGTGTCATTTTTAAGGGAGCCCCCCAGGGGGACAACAGCTCAGGGCTTCTCGCATTGCCAGGAGCTGTCAAGTCCTACCATGTGCAATTTGGTGTTGGCCATTCTTCTCCTTCCTCAGAATACAAGCTGAGGTCCAGTTTATTCTGTGATGCAGAAGAGGTTGGGGAAATTGGAGAAAATTATTATTAGAAGGACTGTGTTGACATAGATTTTTTGGTAGTGAATGATAGAGGCTGGCTGCCTATTAATCAATAATCTTTGCATTATTGTCCATCAGATTCCCATTGTGCAAAGATGCCTGGCCACAGCAGCAAAGAAAGCAAGCTTCTGCCACTTTGGTGAGGTGATTGGGAATTGAAGCTTGACAGTGATGAGGACTAATTTCCCAGTGGACTCCCAGAAGTGTCTGTCTGACAGTGGTGGCAATCAGAGTTCTTGCATACAAGCACTATTTATAACATGTTTCTTCCTGCTCAAAGAAGCTACTATAGGCAGTCATTGTTAAGTGTGTATGCAACTAGAAAGATTAAATGATCAGACATTCTTTCGAACAACAGTGCATTCAACAACTACCTTCTGATTATTTGTTACAGTTGTTAGTATCCATTGCTATTTTAAATTCCATGTCCATGTCCAAGTAGCCATTATCCTAAAGAACTTAAACATGGACAATTTCAAGACAGAGGAGATGCTAATAGCCCTAAAATAAGGAGATGGACAGGTATTGCTAGGTTAAGCAAACTAGTCCAATCAAAGAATGTCAAAAATGTAATCAAGCGAAGGGTCAAGTTTAGGAAATAGCTAAGAAATCAAGAATCGGGGTGCTAGACAGAGTTAGGAGTATTGAAGAGAAAGGAATGCTGCCTAGAGAGATTGAGGAAAAGAGGTCTGATTAGGGATTAACCTGATCAACTTGATCAATTCACAAGGAGTTACAATCAAAGCCCCAAAGGATAACCTCTCTATGAGTTTATAATCTGATCAAGAGGCATAGGTTCTAAGGAATCAGTCTCTGGTCCTCACATTCTATGCTGTATTTTGCCAATAACTAGCTATGTGATCTTGATCAAAGCTTTTATTTGAACCCTTGCATCTTTCTTTAATTTATAGTTGAGGAAATAGAGGCTAAAAGGGATAAAATGACTTATTCAGCATCGCACAGTTCATAAATATCAGGACTTTCTGATTTCAAATCTAGCATAATCATTCCTCTGCCACTTAGCTACTCAGGTTCTAGATTAGGTTCACTCACTAACCAGCTATGTGGCCCTGAGACTTCATCTCTTCCTTTGAAAATAATATGACATGACATGATAATATAAAAACATAGACATGGAGGTAATCAAGATGGCAGAGTCTAGACCATGACCTAGTTGAACTCTCTCAACATTCACCTCAAAATAATGTTGAAGTGATGTCTCAAATCAAGTCTTGGAATGGCAAAGTCAATAAAAAAAAATTCAGAGGGAGACATTTTTCCAGTCTAAGACAACTTAGAAAGTCTGCAGGAGAGGTCTGTAACACCTAGGTGGGTGCAGGCTTAGTACATGGCAGGAGTACCAGCCATGAATTTTGGAGGCAGCCACAACAGCAGAAACACCAGCAGCAATTTCAGAAGCTCCCAGGCAGAATCAGTAAAGGGGTCAGACAACTTGTCAGAATATTACAGGAGAGTCTTTATAGGCACTGGAAGTCACTGGGGCTAAATGGCAACTTTATTGCACATAATCATTTTTAGGTTTCAGTCCCAAGATCGAAAAGAGTGCTTATGATTTGTCACAAAGGAATATGGGCCCTGGTCACAGCTCTAAGACCAAAAGGAGTACTAGTATTAATGGCTACAGGAGAGCAGGGTATCTGATCAGAATTCCAGAGCCAAGAGGGCACTTGTCCATAAATAGCTACTATGGTGACAGGGAAGACCAACACATGAACTTAGAAAAAGATAACAATGTGAAAATAGCTACAAGAAAAACTTTTTAAAAAATGTTAAGGAACTAGGGCAAGTAATAATGCCTGAAAGAGTTAAAGAAAGACGTGAATGGTGGAGAGAAAATGATGAAAAGAAATTAGAGGAATACAAGATAATCATAAAAAGGAACTAATAGTTTCGTGAAAAAAACACACACATATACCACACTACTAAAGAAAAAAAAACCTTAATAACAAAACTGACCTAATGGAAAAAGCAACACAAAAATAGACTAGAGAAAAAATATTTTCTTAAAAGAAGACTAGGCCAAATGAAAAAGGAGATACAAAAAGCTTACTGAAGAAAGTAATTCTATAAAAATTAAAATAGGGCAAATGACTCCATGATATTTCAGAAAATGAAACAAAGTTAGAATGAAAAGAAATAGAAAAAATGAAAAATATATCATTGGTAAAAGGTAAAATAGAGAGGTGATTTAAGAATTATTGAACTACCTGAAAGCCATAATAAAAAAAAAATTAGATGTGATATTCTATGAAATTATAGAGGAAAACTGTCCCAATATTTTAAATGCAAAGGGTAAAACAGAAATTGAAAGAATCCACTGATAACCTATCATATACCTATAAGAAAGAGATCCCAAAATGAAAACTCCCAGGAATATTATAGTCAAATTCTAGAGCAACCAAGTAAAGGAGAAACTATTAAAAAACAGTCAAAAAGAAACAATTCAAATACCAAGAAGGAAATATTGCTAGTCAGAAAGAAAGAATTTAAATATCATGTACCCATAGGCAATATCACACAAGACTCAGCAGATTCTATGTTTAAGTAAGGAAAGGCTTGAAATATGATATTTCAAAAGGGAAAAGGAGCTAGGATTATATAATCAAGCATAACCTATCCAACAAAACTGAGTGTAATCCTTTTGACATTTGAACTGGAGACTCAAGAGAAGCATAAAAAAGTAAATATGAAAGAGTAATCATAATAGACACATAAGGTCAAAGTATTTACATTCCTACATGTGAAGATGATACATGTTAACTTTTAAAAACTTTGTAATTATTAGAGAAGTAAGAAGCTATCTATATAGATGGAAGGTATGAGTGTGAGTCAATTGTGTTGGCATGCTTTCCAAAAGAAAAAAAGTAGGGATGAGAAGAGGGAGATGCATTAAGAGAAAGGATTATGAGTTAAATAGAATAAGAAATTAGAATGAAGATAAAAGGAAAGTATCTGGAATTCAAAATTTAAAAAGAATGTTTAAAATAAATAATAAATTAAAACATATACATGCTTCATTGATATCTTTGGCCCTAAATCACGATTTCTACCTACTCCCTATTCCCTTCTTTGAACTCTCACATGTAGCAAGAAAAGAAAGAACAAACTCCCTAAAATATTCCATTTGATCTTATCTAAAAATGGATATGTAATGATTAAAATTCCTTGGAAATTTTATATTAATTTCTAACTGCTGATTAATAATATTAATTTAATATAATTTATAACTATTGATTAGTAAAAGTTTGTGTGTGTAAGAAAGAGAGGATAGAGACAGAGACAGAAAAAGAGATCACCTGACCACCCTAACTAAAAAACCTCCTTCCTAATAAAAGACTCAAGTCAGAATGACTTTTATGATAGTTTATTTAAAAATAGAAAGAGAAAGTGAAAGTAAGAAAATTAGAGAGAGGATAATGCATGATATCTAATCTAACACACTAAGTATTTTGCTCTGCTCCCTGACTCAACCCAGGCAGGACTAATTAGTCCTCAGCCAGAGGGGCCTCAGCCTTGAGCTGAGGGTTGAGGGTACAGGGATGAATAAAGCAAAAGCTTCAGTCATGAAGCCTCTCTTAAGAGGAGAATTCCTTCAGAACAATCCAGGACGGAGTGTAAAGACTTTTGCAGGAAGCCATGTTGGCCAAGCACAAGTGCCAGTTACTTGGTTGGAATGCAGAATGCAGTGAGGGCATTTTGAGCTGGCAGGAGACCAAAATTCAGTTGAGATTCGACTATAAAAGCAGAAAAGGTCAGTGCATCACTCTCTCTCAATCTAGGGAGATTGGTGGGAGATTGGTGGGTCATCTCAGGATTGTCTCAGAGCTAGGATTAAGTACCTAAACTGCTGCTAGGGAATTCTGTGTTTACTGGCATCCAACACCATTATTGCCAACATCTATTAATCAACACCAAATACCAGCATAAAGTCAACTGGAAGATCAACTAAAATAACCATCTTTTAGTGGACTGAAGAAACCTTCAAGCTTTGAGACTAGGTTTTTGGCCTAGCCAGACAACTGGCTAAACAGGCTTCAAGATACCAGCTGGTTTATAATCAACTCCATAGTTAGATAAAGGTTTAGGGTTTTCCTTTAATCCCTCTCTCCTTCACAACTTCCCAAATCCTTTCCTTTACCATACTAGTTATCATTAAATAGATGTAATAAGAAAGCCATTATTGGCCTGGTTATTCTAAGAAGTCCAACAAGTTGTCAGGTACAGATCCACCTGGCCATTGGTGAAGATAATTTCACAATTATTGGTCTTCTGAGCAAATTCATCTTAAATTGCAGTTAGAGATTGAAATCAAGGATCATCATCCTTGAAGTTATTAACCAATTAAATTACTAATTGAGGAAGCAATCATTTCCTCATTAGTTAGGTGGGAACTAGTGAAAGTATTCAACTGGCCATTCAGATCAGTAGATTCCATACAGTATCAGGCAGCAGCAAAAAATTATTGAAGTTGCTGCTAAATAAACCTATTTTGATATCCAGATAGAAGATTTCATCAAATCTCTCATCAGTTCCCACCACCATCTGTAAGATTCCTGGATTCCTGGGGCTGTAATTAATCAGGAAAATCCTAAACTTTTATCTAACTATGTAGTTGATTATAAATCATGTACAGAGTTCTCCCCAAGGATCATTACAGGAATCAGTCTTTTTCACTCACCACATCTCTTCAAAGGGAGAGATTTAAGAACAGTCTCACCAAGTCCAAGGTCTCAGGTCCAGTAAGCAGATTCTTCATCAGCCTCCAACTCGAACTCGGAAGAACGAAGAAGTAGTCCCCACAAGAAGTTGTAACTCCCTTTTAAAGATGCTTCTTTCCCGTCACTTCCTGTGCTTTCTTCTACTTTTTATGTGTACCAATTACAGCTAACACTTTGCTTAAGACTGCCAAGGGTTCTGATTTGTCACCCACTTTAGCACACATGGGTTACAGACTTCCCCCACTCAAGTGTAAAGGAGGTGTTTACACTTTTGGTAATTAAATCTAAAAATAGGCAGGGTAGAATTAGTCCCATCTTTACAAAAGGGAGAGGAAGTCCAAGAGCCTGATTGATTAAATTTTTAAAATGGAGATGAATTCCTCTTTCACAATGCCTTTATCAAATTGGTATTTTACCATTTGTATTCTCTTGAAGAAGTTTGGTCAAGAGAATACAAATGGTAAAATACCAGTTTTCAAACTCATTTCCATGTATAGCCTTCCCCAATTTTATTTATAACGCAGACTCTAATCCTAACTATAGAGAATTCTCCAAGTCATTGGTTGTCAATAATCTTACCTAATCACTTAGTATTTTCTAACATAAAAAGTATATAGAAGCAACCTGATATCCATTGATTCATTATCTGTTTATTTAGTTACCCATGGGTAAAAAAAAATGAAAAAATGGAAAGTTTTAAAAGTTCTAGAAAATTAAAAAGCAGTTCTTAAGTTTCAAACCAACCACCAAGTCAATAAAAAGCAATAATATGGTGGAGACTGCCAACTCAGTATATGAGTCATATCCTTTAGAGGAGAGGAGAGAGGAGAGAAAGAGAGACACTTTTTGTTTCTCTTTAGTTTTCAGAGGACCAGTGACATTGTGGGTGACATGTTGACATGGATCTAAGTGAGTCAGGGTCTCACAAAATCATTAGCTTCATTCTTTCAGAATCATTCAAATCCTTTGGCGACAAAACTCAGAATGACTAGTGATGGTCTGGGATGCAGTGGATGACCTGGGCATCTTTAATGTCTGACCAACCTCTAAACACTCCTACTTCATAGAACCTGTGGCCTTCATGGCCATTAGAACAAAATGTTGTCATCTCCCATTCCTCTTGGGGAAGTCTTCACATGTGTGGGGTAGTCCCGTTCCCCCCAATTCACTAACAGATTTGTGGCCTAGCAGTTATTCTTTGTCTGGTTTAGGTCATATGCTAAGATAATTTTAACAAGATGTATCTGCTGCTCGTGCTACAGCTTCTTGGAGCCACAGGTGAGAGCTGAGTGCTGGGTAGACCCTCAATATGAGCTCAGCAAGACCTCATACCAGATGTGCTAATCCTCCTTGAACACTCACACCTCCAAAAGGATATACTACTGTATAATAATAGATAGTATATTTTTATTATTATATTTAGTGTTTGTAATTTCTTATGTGTTTTCTTTATAAACTAAATTTTGTTATATAAATGTATAAGAAAATCATATTTTATATTGAGTTAGCAGGTTTTTCCTTATATCTACAATTTCAACAATCCACAATCAGACAGAATGTATCCCCCATGGATAGAGGCCCCTATTGTAACCTGACCTTTCTTCCCAGAACCAAGGAGATTATATCACCCTGAGTGGCTGAGATGAAAGAGGTCTGTTTGATCCACTGCTAGTTGTTTTCCCCTTTCCCACTGTTAAGGACCAATAACTAGCACTCTAATTCCATTTAGTCACTCAAAATTGATGAAATTCTACAGATAGACATTTCAAAGATTTAAGAAGAATGAGCATGCAAAAATTTCCTCAATGCTTTCAGAGTATCCCTTCTCTTTTACTGCCTTGGTATCTGGGGATTAACCCTGTGAAGGTCTCTATATGCTTCATCTGACTGACAAAAGTAGCCAAGAAAAAAAAATAGGAACTCCTGGTCTGTAGCAAATCTTATTAAATATAGTGTGAGTTAATAATAAGAGAATAGAATGCTTTCTTTGGAGTCTTATCTGGATTAAGAGATTAAGAGCTAAAATTTATATTAGAGGTCATGTGGTCTAACCCTTTATTTTTATAGATAGGGAAACTGATCCCCAGAAAATAAAGTGACTCACCACTCAGATAGTTAGTAGCAGAAGCTTGATCCAAACTCAGGTCTCATACCTCCAAATCCAATGCTCTTTCTACTACATCATGATCCTATTTCATTAAAAATCAGGATAAATCTTGCCTATATGAGATGGCTTAGTTGTCATGCTTTTTCTTTCCCAAAAGACAGCAGATGGCCTAAAAGAATTCTCAGCATCACTTGAAGTCCAGTTATTCAAAGAATAGGACAGAATCATAGAAGTCCTCTGGTTCTATATGATAAATGGTGGCTTTCCCAAGCTTCATAAAACTGTACTCTAACATAAAGATCATTTTGGTTAAAGACAAATGGAGAAACTGCACAGTATTTAACTTTCTTGTAATAAACTTTTTGAGAGCTTCTCCATAATGATTGAATGTAATTATTGCAATGGATTGTGAGTCATAATGAGGGATTATATCAAAAGGGAAAATATGCAAAATACATTTGACTTTCAAATCTCATGAGCTGCTAAGCCGTGCAGAAATGGGGCAATAGATGGTGCAAAGTCTGTCAGGGAAAATCCCCAAAGCTGAATCCTTAGGGGCCAGGGTGCTTAATGGAGAATAACACCTGATGCATACTGAAGAGGCATAGAGGTCATTTGAATAGTTGGGCTCCTATTCTATATTTGTAAAGGAAATCACCTTGGGGAATAGGAGAATGAGGATTCTAAATATTCTTCTTATCAAAGCCAAATCTCAGAAAAAATGTAATCTAGGTAAAATTTGTTTTTAATATTCACCCCATTCCCCTTTCAATATCCTTATTCTCCTTTCTAAGAGTCCAACATTATACTTCTTTGACTCCATCCTGACAAGCAAAGAAATATCTGATAAACTCATTTACATTGTCTTAGAGGTTAACCTACCAAGGAGGATTTGGTTTTTAAATATAAGGCAATGTTTAAGCCAAAGGAATGAGTTTTTAATTGGAAGATTTCAGGCACCATTTTTTAATATGGAGAATATATTTCTTTCTTTTCCTCACATCACTCCAAAGAGAAGACCATCTACTCTGTTCATGCACAATGAAGATATTGTTTTCTCCTTTTTGTTCTACCTGGGGCCTACAAAGCCAAGAAAAGGAAATCAATGCTCAAAATAATTTATCTATAGACATTACTATCTTCATGGCCATGCTTATTTTAACAAGGCAATTTAATATTACAAGCTTCGAGTGTCAACAAAGAGAAGGACTGTCAGAGTCGGGGGAAAGAGGGGAAATGTATGGGAAAAGAACATTCACCTGACTTTGAGTTGAATCTTGGCTTTAGAGTTTATTATTCTAGTGACCTTGGGCAAGTCACTTGAATTTAGTGACCTCAGGTTCCTCATCTGGAAAATGGAGGGGCTTAAATAAAGATGTTATCTATGGTCTCTTCAAATTCTATGTCTATAATAACATGATCCTATAAGATAACATGGTTTTAATCAAGGATTGAAGTATAAGAAATATGTGGACCCAGGGAAAGTCTTAAAATACTGGTGATTTTCCTCAATATAGTTTACATTTAGTTTGTTCCACTTCTTTTGGGAGATATTTCAAAGCCTATTATTTCATTTGTTTTCTGAGTGGCCCTTTGCCTTCACAATAAACATCATCAAAATGAAACCAGTCCTTATTGAGTATCTCCCAGGTGCCCAGATCCATCCTAGATGGACCAAGAGGAACGGACACCATACTCATTATCAATGAGCGTACAGCCTCACTAAGGAGACAAGACTAACACATATAAAGCAGCTACAGAACAAGGCAAACTGAGTATAACCAATTATAAGTATCAATGACAAGAGTTTGCCTTCTCTTCTTTCATCCTCTTCCAAATTTTGAATCTAGAAAGACAAGTATTACACAGCTTAGGATATTTACACATATCGGTTCTTCTAATAAGCTTGTTAAACCTATTATAAAATCATAGTACCTTTGAGATCTCATATTCCAAACATCCTCTCTCTAACAGAATCCCACAACATTAATGATAATTCCTCACTCATCTTCCTATTGAAGAGTTCTTTTGGTGGAATATTCACTAGCCTAGCATAAGTTCCATTTTACCTTGGAGCAGCAATAACTATTTCTTGCACTAGCTAGTTCAATTATTTTCCATCTTCGCCAATTTGCTGGGTGTAAGCTAAACCCTCAGAGGTATCCAAGTTTTTCCTTATATTGAATTAAAATCTGTCTCTGAATCTTCTTCTCATTAATGCTAGTTTTGATCACTGTTAGCTACAGAAGATATCTATGCCCTTTCTTAGGAATTTCAAATATTTGAAAACAGTTCATGTGTCACTAAATCTTCTCTTTTTCAAGCTAAATATCCCAGGTTGTTTTAATTATTACCTTTTTGTCATGATTATGTTTTGTTTCACAACATAGGTCCTCATGATCTGGACATTTTATCTCTTTTGTCAATACTTACAAAATATTTAAATAATTAAGGAACTCTGATTTCGTTACTGTGTGTATGTCTCTTCCACTACTACAGATAGTAACCTCTGGCCCTTGTTAGATGGTCATTATGAGTTCCTGGGGTAAAACAAAACAAAACTAACAAAACACATCTACAACAACAGAAATCTACACCCTCCCCCACACAAATGTAATCTCTTCCTGTCAGACAACCTTGTAGTGATGAAGACCAGGTGCTGCTTCACATACAGCTCAACTTTCTGGATTTCTTATCCTTTTACTCCTCCTCTTGACCAATGCTTTAAATGTCCAGGAGACATAGGTCTTTATCTCCTCTTCCATTATTGCCTATCCAGTCCATTATTTCATTAGAAGCCTTTGCCATGACTTTTTCCTGAATAGCTTGGTTTTTTTCAGCTCTTCTTTATGTGGTATCTCATGCCAAAAAAATCTAAGCTCCCTGAGAGTAGTGAGAAAGGGAATTCTTTTTCTCTGTCTAGGTTTAGTTAATCAATCAAAAAACTTAAAAAACACTACTAACTTAACACTAAATCAGGGAGTTTACAGTCACTTACTTGGAGAACTCCACCCTTTTTACTCAGTCAGAAACTTGTGAATCCTTTGATAAGAGTTCACCCCTCTAGAAGGTGAGAACTGGTTATAAGAAGTCACTATAAAAGCCATGAATCCTTCAGCTTGAGGGAGTCTTGTGGAAATAGTCTCCTGACTGGAGAGAGTCTTCCAAGGAGCTTCACTGAAGACTGTGGCTTAGATCATGGGCTTTGAGCTGCACTTCAACTTACACTCTGACTCCTAGACTACTTCATTGGGTAAGTGAAAGGCTGACATCCTTCCTAATTTCCTAAGAGACTAGCTTCCATCTTGGAGGAGGCTGTGTGGTTACTCACTACCAGCCTTCCTGGTTGAGAGCTAATTAATCTCTGCCTGGATTAAACTGACCAGAAACAAAACATTTAGGTTGATAGGACAGATAACTTCTCTATCCCACTTACATTTCTCTTCTTTATTGTTTCCTTTCTATTTGTAAATATTTGTAAATAAATTTCTGACTCAAGATATAATAAATATTGGTGACCACATAATTTCATAAAATTATTTTCCAACCATTAAATTTAACCCTTACAATAGGGACTTGTCTTAAGAGTCAGCATTTATCATAGCATCTGAGAATCAATGACATCAGGGGTGATGTCTTGACTTGAGCATGAATTTTATATAAGTGATGTAGAGTTGCACAATGTTGTCAGCCTTACTTACTCTTCCAGAGTTGCCAAAGTCAACACTTGTCCAGTGGCAAGACAAAAGTCAAGGCAACTGGTCATGGCCTGGGTTGCAGTAGATGACCTTGGCAGTGTCAAGGACTGACCAAGCTCTAAGCACTCCGCATCACCTGATTTAATTGCATTTATGGCCATCTGCCCATTCTGCACATACTTGTGGTAGACATCCCTACCTTCACTCATCAACAGTTTTGAAGTCTATCAGTTCCCCTCAACCAAATTTAGCCTATCGATTGAGACAATTTTTACCATGATATGGCCTCTAGGTCATGTAGGAGATAGAATTCCAAAGTTGAAGTAAGGAAGACTCATCTTCTAGAGTTCAAATCTGGCCTCAAACACTCATTGTGTTTCCCTGGGCAAGTCACATAGCCCTGTCTGCCACAGTTCCCTCATCTGGAAAATGAGTTGGAGAAAGAAATGGCCAACCACTTCAATATCTTTGCCAAAGAAACTCCAAATGGGGCACAAAGATTCAGGCATGCTAAACAACAAGAACAAAATATATGTGCATTGTGTACATATGTATATGCGAATATCATAGTAAATGGTCAATCAAATCTTTGCCTCTTTTTATTTCTCCATTTCTCTTTCTTTTTTTGTTTCCATTTCTATTTTTCCCTCTTATTCCTTTTTAACATTCTAAATTTAATTTAATTTTTGCTTTTCCAGATTACATGTTGATATAATTTTACATATCCCTTTTATTACATTTTGCAATTCACATTCTCTTCCTCCTTCTCCCTTCTGCCCCCTCCCCAAGAATGCAGATAATATGTTATAGGTTGTACACATATTATTATATACTATATTCTTCTATTTCATCATGTTGTATAAAAAGATACATATTGCTTACACTAGAGAAAAATTCATGAAGAAAATAAAACAAAGAAGCATAAGTTTCAATCTGTATTTGGATCCATCTCTTCCTTCTATGGTAGTGGATATCCTAGGTTTTTTTTTTTTTATTCCAGATGAACTCATAATGTTATTATTTTTTCTAGCTCTATGAAATAATTTTGAAGTAATTTGATTGGCATCACATGCAATAAATAAATTAAATTTAGTAAGATTTGTCAGCCTACCCATGAGTAACTAATTTTTTCCCAATTGTTTAGATCTAACTTTATTTGTGCGAAAAGTATTTTGCAGTTGTGATCATGTAGTATCTGGTTTTGTCTTGGCCAGTTGACTCCCAGATTTTTTGTATTGTCAATAAGTATTTTAAAAGAGATTTCTCTTTTTATCTCTTGCTGTTAGACTTTATTGGTAGTAGAGAGAAATACTAATGATTTAGGGGAGTGTCACTTATTCTTCCTCCCTCTTTCTCTAGTATTCCCTTCCTATTCTTCCCTTTCAGTGTTCTGTCTCCCTCTCTTTGTACTTCTTACTCTGGAATACTTGTTTTCTCTTTTATCTCTGAATAGTGTGCACATCTCTCTTCCTTTCCATTTTTACTCTTTCTTCATCACTGTCCTCTCTTCCCCACTCCACCCCCTCTTTCTCTTTATCTAGATATCTATATGTGTATGAATTTCTCCAACTTTAGGCTGGTCCTTAGATAATAGATACACTTTTTTGCCTTGGTTCATGCTACATGTCTTTATATATTAGTAGTACTTACCTTAGCCTGGGCTATTGCTGCCATAGACTCCAAAAATCCAGACCTACCTCCAATCAAGATAAAGCATTAGAACAGGAGTTAGTATATATCTTTGTCAATAAATCTTTGTCAATATATCTTTGCTCTTAAAATGAAGCAACTATGATATGATCTAACACTTATGTTGTCTTACCAACATGGAATGCAATGAAACTTTTCTCTCTCTTGCTCTGGACACTGTCTTTCCTTTAATGCAGTCTTAGTTTTCATTTAATGCCACATCACATTGTTATGATTGTCTTCTTTCCTATCATTCTTTGCTTAGGTCACAGTCCTGGAGTTTTCACATTATGCTATGTTAATATTTCTGAGGGAAATCACAGAGCGTATTTAAACCCTAAGACCTGTTTCTAGTCTATGAAAGTAGGTTGCCTTTGTTTGCAGTTCTTTTCAAAGGGACTTGAAGATATATGGGAAAATCGCTTGTACAATGCTTTAGGCTTCACTGTCAAAGGTCTATGTCAAAATGAAAAGTATTATCCTTGGTAGAAAGCAGAATAGCCTCACCATTGTGATTGTCAGAGTAGGAAATGGGAACTTGGGCTATTTTCATTTTCCTTTGTCCCAGTAGATGGAGATCAGCTCATTAGACCCTTAGTGTAATAAGCTCTCTTTTAGAAGACCTATTCCCTATTCACATCTCCACTGAACAGCCAATTCTAGGCACTATGTCTTGTGTGGTTTTCCTCTCATCATTCGTTCTTTCATAATCCTGTGGTGTATATTTATGCCCATTGTCTTATCATTCTCCTCCAAGACCTGGGCATTGTTCTGAGCACAAGGCTACAAAGAACCATTGTATGGCTCTTGCCCGCTTCTTGCTATTCAAATCATGCATTTTTCAGATCTGATTTAATACATCAATCAGTGAACAAGGAGGTTGGTATGGAGGTGTAGATAAATTATTTTCTGACTATGCAGTAGCCATTGATGTTGATACTGGTCAGGACTAGTCCTATTCATAAGAAGAGATGCATAACATGATTCAGAGTTAGAAGAGAACTTGGAGATCATTTAGTTCAAACTTAATTTTTCTGTCAAGAAAATAGTTTCAGAGCATCTTGGTCATAGCTTGTTAATATCAGAACTGACATTTGTGAAACTCAGGTTTCCTAACTCCAATTTCCAGATTCTTTCTGTAACCCAAGTCCCAAAGCCTAGAGGATGAGATTCTCTTCTGACTGATGAGATCAATGCCCTGTATTTGTGTGATGGGCTGGAATAGAGTTCCTGAGAGTACTGAGAGAGGGAGAGTTCCAGCCTTTTTTAAGTCTTTGGATATGCTCTGAGGGTCTTACCTAACTCTGCCTCCTTTCAGGTCTCTAGTTTTTCAGGAGTTTTGATGTTCCTGACAAGAAAATTGAAGATGCCAACCCCATATCAGGTTTCTAAAAGGAAACTGGGACGAAGCCAACATGAAAGGAGTGGGAAGTCTCCATCTTACCCCATCCCCTAGGTTGTTACACTAGATTTCAGGACTTTTCTTGGTTGAGCTAAGTTACCCCACTCCCAATGGGAGAGCTCCTTCACTGTGTTGCCTGGTATATGTACTCCATTATGTACTTTATCTAAGTTCCATTTGCTATGATTTGGATAAATGGTTTCTTAATGTTTATGTTCATTTATTGTAGAATTGATATTTGTTAAGAAATGATTCAGGCCTATAATATAAAGCTTGGGATCTTCTTTTCCCCCCATTAATTAAACAATTATATGAATTTAAATTGAACTTGAAAATCACATCCCATAGAATAATAATAGTTAAAGGAGAAGATATATACTGTGATAGATTTAATTTTAGCTTCTTACTCTTTCTCTCTGAGAAGAGCGGAGTGGCCAAGCTTCTAGCCTCAACCTTTTGCTTCCACTTGAATGGGATGAAATCTGTATCTTTCTCATAAGTGCTAAATACCTAGACAGATATTAGTACTTTCCCTTCCTTTTAGAACACACTCCCCTACTCTAAAAACAAAAACTTTGCATGTTTCTAAGGCCTTGAGAGGTGCAGTTACTCACAATCCATCAAATCTTGTAATCTACAACCCAGTATGTCTACAACCCAGTGAACCACTCATCTTTTAAAGAAGTCTGATCAAAACAAAAAGTGGGAGGTGGGAGGAGAGGAGTTTCTTTGACTGAAGACCCTATAAATTGAATCTTTTAGACAGATTACTTTGACATTCCTTAGTCACCAAAAGCCAGGGAATGTCACTTAAAGGAAAGAATAAACTGCTGTCTTCTTCTTTGGCTTCTGAGCTCCATGTTTGTGAACTTTCAGTGGTGGGGTCTACTGTCTGTGATCCCTTCCTGTGCATACTCATTGCAGGAAATAAAGTTCCCTTTGGAGAAAGGACAGCAAAGAAGTAGCTAGTAGTGCCTATTCTGTCCCACTTTGATGCATATAACAACATTCCCATGGTACATGTGGAGGTCCAACTTCACAACATTCCCATAATTATATTTAATCATTCTCTTCTCCATCATGTACAGACTATATTTCTCTCCACCATTGCTGAACTCCACACACACTAAGTGGTACCCTCCACAGTATCAGCCTAGAACTCTGTTTCCCTCTTATGCAGTGTGACATGTAGACTCAATTTGTCTTTGAAAAAAGTTTATTTGAGGATATATTTTGTGAAGTTTCTCCATTCAATAAAATTTATCCAAAGTGGTTCAAAACATTAATTTATTCCTTTGTTCTACATAAATATTGGTCCAGTCCAAAAAAAATAGTAAAGGGTAGTTTGAATAGTGAATGAAGTAGATAAGCACAATGAAGATATTAATTCATAGGATGTTCTGAGGAAAGAAGAATCAAAGTTGCAAGAATGGAGAATATCAGGATATTTAATTGTGAAAATGGGGAGGGGCACATTCATTTATTTGTTTGTTTGTTTGTTTGTTTGTTTGTTTATTTGTTTGTTTTAAAAAACCCTTACCTTCCTTCTTGGAGTCAATACTGTATATTGGCTTCAAGGCAGAAGAGTGGTAAGGGTAGGCAATGGGGGTCAAGTGACTTGCCCAGGGTCACACAGCTGGGAAGTGTCTGAGGCTGTATTTGAACCTAGGACCTCCTGTCTCTAGGCCTGGTTCTCAATCCACTGAGCAAATCAGCTGCCCACAGGGAGGGGTATATTTAGACTAATTTGAAGGTCAACTAGTCTGAGAATTAGTTGGTGAAAAAAATTGGTAGAAGGAATTCTGTGAAGATGGCACAGTCTTGTGTAAAATATAAAGTTACATATTTGTCAGACTATATTCACAGGGAGAAACTTGACCCTGGTTGGATATATTATTTCAAATTGTTTTAAGTATAATTAATGATATAAACTAACAACATTCTTTTTACAAATTAAAAAAGAAAAAGATTCCATAACAAATAGGATGAAATGTTTTGGCAGGTGGATTGAGTTCTTTTCTGGAGGCTAGGCAAGTATTATATCCCTCTTCAAACTGTAGATTTCAGGAGACAGGTGCTATGTTGCAGCATTACGAGCTAAGTACAAAAGTAGTATTGATACTTCTGAAATATTGCTCAATATTGGAGAATATTGCAATGCATTTGGACATTAAAACTTAGGCGCAAGAGACTTTGAATCCAATTTCCAATAACCAGTCCCTTGAGACATTCAATTCTGTCATTGAGGCAGTTTAAAAAAAATGAAGTATGTCAACAGCAGCAATATTGAGATGCATTAACTGTAAAATTGTGCTGGTGCACATAATGACAGCCATAGGACTAATAACACTTTGCAATTAAATAGCACTTATCTTCCTAGGAGTTCAAAGTGCTTCACAATACAATATTGAGCAACCTTGTGATGCAGAGAGAGAGAAAAATGTCCACAAAACACGTGGGGAAAAAAAGCATGTTATTCTGGAGGGGGTGTTGCCTTTTTATTAGCAGGCTATCAGGATTGTCACCTCCAGTTCCATATCATGGCAGAGTGAGGTCATCTTTTCTGACATCAACTTTAGAGCTTAGAAATGGGCCTTGATATTGAGAGTCTAGGCTCTGCTATTAACTACATGCATAATTGTGGGCAAGTTATTTAACCTTTATCCATTTTTCTGGTTTTCCTCTTTTAAAAGATGGAGATTATATAAAATGAAGATAATAATCCTGGTCCTATCTTAAAGCCCACGAGTACGGTAAAAATGAAACGAGATGATATATTTGAAAGTGCTTTGAAAGGTATGAAGCATTCTATAAGTATAAGGTATTATTATTTTTAGCGTAGTTTCTCTTATGGTTCTGCAATCTGTGAAGTTATCACCATGGTAGGATAATAAAATAACAAAGAACTGCTGTACTAGGAAAGTGAAATATTTCTAAACTGAGAGCCTATCTATCAGTAATGGTCTATAGCCATAATTTTTAGCAGTACCCATCTTTCCATTGGTTCTATACTGGTGTCATATGTGTTCTATTGCAGAATCAGATATGAATCCATTTTATATTGGACTTTTCTACCCTGAGGACCACATGAGTTGTTTAATTCATCACGTGAGTTGTTTAACCATCAAATTGGAATCAGAATGTTTGTTCCACCCTAAGGACCACGTGGTGTTCGTATTAATGGCCCATGAAAACTTTAATGGGCTCCTTCTGTCTGTTTTCTCATTCATTCACTCATTCATTCCACAAACATTTATTCCATAATACTTTATGCACAGCAGTATAATAGGTGGCAGAGAGGTATTACATTAAAATATATAGTCCTTGTCCTCATGGAATATAGTAGATACTAGAGGCCAAAATAAAATTATAGTATACATTCAATGATAGAGGGAATCAAGGAGTGCAGATAAAAGTACTATGTGAGATCTAAAAGAGAAGCATAATGTGAACCATGTAATAATTAAGTATTGTAAATGATTACAAATCTCCTTCAAAATATCATAGCTAAATATAAAGCACTATATAAATATAATTCAAGCAGCATGGCATAAAGAACCAGATGGATAGCCTTAGAGTAAGGAAGATCTAAGTTCAAGTCTTTCCTCAGTTCGGGTTTTTGTTTGCTTGTTTTGTTTGTTTGATTTTGGCTAGGTGATCCCAAGCAATTTACTTAACTCTTGGTGCCTTTGGAAATGTTCTAAGACCAATAAGTGACAATGAATTTCAGTTCTTCATCATGACATTCCCACACACCAATGAAGTCCTAAGTACTAAAAATGTAAAAAAGATCACTAGTTTTATTATATGATAGCTGAGGTTCAAGGAATTGTGCAGACTGACTTTGCCTCATGATAATCCAAGCTTATATTGGTGTCATTTTCGAAAACATGTAAAATCCATGGCTTCATTAGTCTTCATGTTTATCCTTTGCTCTTCTTCATACTCAAAGAGGACAAAAATGATATCACTATGTACAGTGCATATGACTGTGGCTGATCTAACTATTGTGCTCAGAAGGCTCTAGTTCAAATAAGGCACAAATAACCCATGTGAGCATTTGGAGATTTCTCTAAATTTGTGCATCTCATATTTCTTTTGAGCTACTAAAACTCTGCTTTGCACACAAAATGCATTGCCCTCTTTGATGTGGGCAAGCCATGCAGAAGGGACCTGTGCCAGGGACTCCCACGTTTCATGATCAATACCAAAGCTCTTCAGAGAGCCCTTTAGAGTATCCTTACATTGCTTCTTTTAGCCTCTGTGTGAGCATTGTGTGAATACTCTATAAAATTGTTTTTTGTTTTTGTTTTTGTTTAAATAAACAAAGTGGTCACTTCATCAGTTGGGCTTTCTGTAAGAGTTTTAATGTTTGGCAGTTCAACTTCCGTGGTAATTTTCAGAATCTTCCTTAGACAATTCAAATGGAAACAATTCAGTTTCCTGGCAGGTTACTGAAATATTTTCCATGTTTCAAAGGCATACAACGAGGTCAATACAAAGACTTTGTGGACCTTCATTTTGGTAGGGAGCCTAATACCTTTTCTCTCCTGCATTTCTGTTCAGAGCCTTCCAAATAGTGAGCTAGCTCTGACACTGCATGTATCAGCCTCATCGCACAATCCTGGAAAGAATATCGCCAAGGTAAATAAATTTAGCAATAGCTAAGTGGCTCAGTAGATGGAGTTCTGGGCCTGGAGTCAAGAAGATCTGACTTCAAATCCTTCCTCAGACACTTAAGTAGTTATTTAAATCTGGGCAAGTCACTAAATTTGTTTGCCTTAATCCACTGGAAAAGGAAATGGCAAAACATTGTAATATCTTTGCCAAGAAAACCTTGTGGACAGTATGTTCCATGGAGTCATGAAGAGTTAGATATAACTGAACAACAACATCAACAATGACAAATAATAATAATAATTTGCTCTTCATAGTAATTATCTGAAGCAGGTAAGATAGATATTTTTAATGTCTGTTTTACAAATAAGGAAACTGAGACACAAACAGGCAAATAGTTGTACAAATTCAATTTTTAAGGAGAGAAATCTGGATTTTCTGACTCTAGACTCAACATTTCTTTTTACTATTGCACCATATAGAACCAGAATAACTGGCTATTTTGGCAACATGAAACTGGTTTTTATTCTTTGGGTATGATTTCAATGTGTAGAGAACTCCAAGTGGAGAAATTTTCTTTACCAATGAGATGATCAAAAAATATCAAATTTGTAAAAATCTTAGCCCAGTGCCTGACACAAACTAGGATCTATACAAATGCTTATTCCTGTCTCTCCTTCCTTACAAATGCAATTTAATAAGTGCAATTTAAAAGTCTTCAAGATTTGCCAAAGTCTTTAAGTGGTTTCCAAAAGGGGGGTTAAAACCTAATCATAAGAAGTATATAATCAGCCTATTCGAGAGTAGGAAGAAGATATTTTGTTTGGTTTTTTTTTAATCCTTCCCTCCTCCAGGATCACCAATTTTGAGGTTTGTCTTTAACACAATCATACCTACTATTATCCTCTAACAATCCCCCTCTCCAGCTTTTCCGCTCTTCTCAACTCCACAAGCATCCAACTTCCTCTTTTTTTGTGAAGATATTTTATTTTACCAATAACATGTAATAAATATTTTTCACATAAGTTTTCTGAAGTTATATGATCTAAATTATGTCCCTCTCTCCCTTTGTTCCCTCTCTCCAGAGATGGTAGGCAATTGATTTGTCTCAGACATGTATTATCATACAAAAAATATTTCCATATTGTTCATTTTTTAAGAGAATAATCATATAAAACCAAAACACTAAAATATAAAAACCAAATACATGGAAGTGAAAAATAGTATGCTAAGCATTCAACTTCCAAAGACAATTCATCATTCTCATGGTGGTCAGAACTTAATCACATACCTGGGCACCCCAGATTGCCTCCTGACTGAAAAAGGCACCCATCAGTGTGACAGATGGTACCCTGTGGGGCAGTGACCAATGAGTATGAGCTATGAAATTCCTCCTTTAGTTTTAAGTAGAATAGAATAAAGCCTATAGTCAGAGCAGTCATGAATGACCAGCAAGGAAAATCTCATTACCTTATTCTAACCACAATGCCTACCTCTAACTCACCCCTCTTCTAAACTTTACTCTTAGGATATGGCCATCCTTCTGCATACTCAGGTTCACAATTTGGGTGTTATTTTCACCTTTTATTCCTCCTTATTCCATATATGCAATAAATTGCTAAATCTTGTCAATTTACCTCCTCAACTAATTTCTCTCTCTTTTTTCTCTCTCTTCACATATGTGAATCCAAGTCTCTTTGTCTATCAATCAGCAACTTAAGTACCCTACTTAGTACCTTACCAGTCACTAAGTATGAGAATTCACAAGTCACTTGCTAGTGTGGGTAACAACTCCTGGGGCCATGCCCACCCCCTGGGCAGTGCTAGGCAAATTGAAAGACTGCAGTTGATTCCCTTTAAGTGGGGGAGTGACAGGGAGTGACATCAAGAAAAGTGCTTTAAAAGACCAGCTCAAGGATTCAGTTACACGCTTTAGGTTGGTGGGCCTGGACTGGAGGAGGAGACTCTTCCCTAGATCCTGCATAGGCTTGCAGTGGTGAGTGGAGTGATTCCTTCCTTGGTATTTTTGGTGAGAAGATCCTTTATGTTAGTTGGCACTTCATTGGGATACTCCCTTCAGCATGAGTTCTGGTGAGATTCCTGGTCATCTTAGCTTTGTGTGCACTGAAGGTTCTCCTTAATTCTTCAGCATGTCCTGGTTCTTTGGATTTCAGCTTCCTAATTAGGCTTTGGATCCTGAAGATTAACTTTTGGATTTGCATTTGCGGTCTGGAGACATTAGGATTAAATTTAGGGTATTTGTAGCCAGGCAATACTTTCTGGCTCTTTATATTTTTCCACTTTTACTTTTTCCACCTCTTTGTAAATAAAGCTGCTAAAAGTCATTTTGAATTAAGCTATAATATTTTTTAAATCAGTGACCACACTATTCCTTTAGAATTTTAATATTTAGCATCATACCTAAATTTAAATTCTTAAACATAGTCAGCACATTTATTCCTGGCTTGTGATGTCTCCTCTGCCCTTATATGACCTCGTAATTTGTCTTTTTGTATCATCTGTTTCCTTGCTCCAATCTATTGTCCATATCATTGCTAAAATGGTTTTCTTAGAAGGAATTCTGGGAAGATGGCAGCATAGAAACACAAAGGCTCCAGACCTCCATAAAACCCTCCGCCACCAGTCAAGGACAAAGGCTCCAAGGGAACAGAAAACCAAATGTGAGAACACAACAGAGCAGGGGGATCCTCCAACTAAACCCAGCTTAAAAGGTACATGGTGGGGGAAAGAGAAAAAAAGCCTGAATTCTTGGAACTTTTGAGTGGGAGGGGAAAGGGAGGAAGGAAGACCCCAGATCCCCTCCTCCATCTAATGTGCTAAGTCTCTAGCAGATCCTGGAATCATGGTGGGCTGGGGCACTAGTCCAAGGGAGTGCCTCACTGACACAGCTGTGACAAACTCAAGGCTCTGATCACAGACAGCAGGGAGGCTGCTGGGGGAGAAACCCAGAGAGGGTGAACATACCCTCTATCTTGTGCTGCCCTCCCCCTTTCTCTCAAGTTTTTGACCTCAGGGCACTTGGATCTGTGCAGATCAACCACAACTGGGCTTAATCCTATCACTACAACAGAGACAAGAAGTCTTCAGAGGGCAGAGAAGCTCCAACGCCCCTCCCTCACAGACTACAGGGAAAGTAGACAAATTTACTTCTGTAGCTTTTATGTAAAACTTTTAGCTTTACCACCAGCTGGGAAAAATCTGGATTCAAGTCCCACTAACCTAATTAATCAACAAAACAGAGAAGAAGCCCTCCTAGGACTGAATATCCCAAACCCACAGATTAAAAAAAATTATCAGAGGATCAAGATTATAGCCAATTACAGGGGAGAAAGAAGGAAAAAAATATGAGTAGACAACAGAAAAAGAAGAAAGAAACCACAATCAACAGCTTCTATCCAGAAATTGAACAAAGAGCAATGGATCAGGAGAAGATAAAAGAACAGCAAGAAAAACATAGAAACTTCATTGAAAGGGACACAGACTTTGGAAGAACTTAAAATTCAATTAATTCAAGAATTCAAAATTCAATTAACTCAAGAACTCAAAACTCAAATAAATCAAGAACTCAGAAAACAACCAACAGAGGCTGAAGATAATTGGGAAAAGGAAATACATGATCTAAAACAAGAAAATAATGTCTTAAAAGCCCAAATTGAGCAGCTGAAAAATGAAGCAAAGAAGGTGAAAGATGATGTATAGAGAAAAGCAGATCAGAAGGAGAAGGATGAGCAAAAAGCGAGGGATGAAATTCAGCCTTTAAAAATTAGAATTCAACAACTAGAAGCAAATGACTTCACAAGGCAGCAAGAATATATAAAACAAAATTTTAAAAAATGAAAAATTTGAGGAAAATATGAAATACTTCATTGATACAACCACAGATCTGGAAAACAGATCTCGAAGAGAATTTTTAAGAATTATTGGTCTCCTGGAACATCATGACAGAAGGAAAAGTTTGGACATCATCCTACAAGAAATTATACAAGAGAACTGTCCAAAGTAGAATTTGAAAGAATCTACAGATCACCTCCTATGTTTAACCCACAACTGACAACTTCCAGGAATATTATAGCCAAATTCAAAAACTACCAGGCCAAGGAAAAAATATTACAATCTGCTAAGAAGAAGTCATTCAGATACCAGG
>NC_058130.1:415195586-415232463 GCF_016433145.1 Gracilinanus agilis
TGTCTATTGAGTAATGTATTTCCTCTCAGGTTCAGGTGCCAATATAAACAAATTCCCCCTGGAAAATACTCTTTACAAAGGAAGAAGGGAGATACAGCCCAGCCCAGCTTTTTTTCTTGGATGCCAAAGAGTTAAAGGAAGAACATGTTGCTAACATGAAACAGCTTAACAAGCTAACTTTGGACTGCTTCAGTTTAGTAGAGACTTTAAAAGCTTTGAAAATGCTCTTAAAGTTATATAGATTTTTTCTTTTTTATAGTCAGTCAAAAATTATATTTTAAAACTCTACAGTTCAGGGGGAAAAGCAATTATCAAAATGCAATAAACTTCTAAGTAAAGTACAAATTGCTTCTGCGGCCTTAACTGTTAGAGGAGAGATGTTCTGGTAATATGTTTCATGAGTCAATCAACCTGATCCCTTTTTCCTCACCCCTCCCTGGGGAAGAAAAGGGAAGTTGGTCAGAAAGTTAAAAAATAATGCCACTGGAATAAGCCAATCCTGAACAAAATTTTAAGGAGGCAACAAATATATGGCTATTCTTTCCTTTTTTTTTTTTACACCTTTGTTTATGATCATCTCTTAGCTCTTCAAATTGGGCTTCCTTTACAAGGAAATCAAGTGACTGCCTAGATGAGGTGATTTGAGATCTCATAGAGAATATTGTTCAACAAACATATGTTACTTGATTGGGTTATTAATTTTCTGAGCTATTAGTATACTTAAAACCTTCACTGTACCAATTAATATTGAAAGTCATAGAATTATAGAGTTAGAAAGGAACTTAATGGTCATCTAATTCCAATAACAAAACTAGTAATACAGGAACCCTATCAGTGATATCTGCAGGGAGTGAGGGGAACTCAGTTCTCTAATGAGGTCCTTGTTCAGTAGTTCTACACATCTAGGATTGAAGTTTATTGTTCTTAATTTACCCTTATGTACTTTTAAAGTCCCTGAGGGTATGGCCCTAAAAGGTCACAGGACAGATATAAGGAGAAGAGTGAAATGATGAAAAGGTAAGTGAGAATATTAAAAATACCCCACCTATTTCATAATTGTTTCTTTAAGTTGTTCCATCCTGCCTCCTCTAAGCCAAATCCCCAATCAGATTCCTAGATGTGTCTTTCTTTTTCTGGTTTAATACCATCATGCTTACTTTTCACTGAAACTTTCTAATTCTATATCATTGAAGTGAATTCTAGTGCCCAGAACATTACAGCAGTTTAATAAAATCCTTGTTGACTGTTTGATTCCCTTCAGGGCCCATCATAAATAGCTCAGCTAATTATTATTCTATAATTATTCTATTGTTGTCCAGACATTTTTCAGTAATGTCCAACTCTTCATGACCCAATTTGGAATTTCCTTGGCAAAGATGCTGCGGTGGTTTGCCATATCCTTCACCAGCTCATTTTACAGATGAGGAAACTGAGGCAAACACTGTTTAATGACTTGCCCAGGGCCACAAAGCTGGAAAGTATCTGAGGCCAGGTTTGACCTCAGGAAGATGTCTTCCTAACTTCAGGCCCTGCATTCTCTATCACTATGCCTCCTAGCTGCTGTCATAATCCTATACTTTTGTAAATATGCACATTTTAAGGGAGACTTTCAGGAGCCAATCTGCTCCCTTTCATTTTCTAACCCATTTAGAACTTTAATTAATATAATTTAATCAATAGCAAAAGGAGGACTAGCACCATAGTTGTGAGGCAGGTATTCTAAGGCAGGCAGGACTCTTCAAAGCCTATAGGTCCTTGTATATATGACGATTGCTTCCATATACTATAATATAGTAGACCATGAAGATGCTATAGATATCTCCTTATAGCTTAGGAGGAAGGAAAGGACAAAGAAGAGAAGAAAGAAGAAAATTAGAAAGTTCCTATGTCTCTGGCTCTTCTCTCATCCTTGAACTGAAGATTTTGTTTCCCAGGATGATAAGAACATCACAGTTGTAAGGAACCCCAGAAGTCATCTACCACAACCCAGCTAAGGGCTTCTTCAGTCGTATTCGTGGCAAATAGGCATGTCACATTTTTTTATGAATGTTTTATGTGTATTTCATCTCTATTTCCCAGTATTCTCCTCTCAGAGAGTAATCCCATGAAACAAATAGAAAAAAGAAAAAAAATCAGCCAACTCAAATATATCTGTGCAGTCCAATATCTATTCTTGGGTCAAACTTGGTCAATTTCATAGTATTCAGTGTGTTTTGTTTTTGTTCCCCTTTGATCCCTTCCTTCCTTCGTTTCTCTTTCTTCCCCTCTTTCTTCCTCTTCCCTCTTCTCTTTCCCTCTTTCTTTCCTTCCCTTCTTTTGTCCTTATCATTTACAAACCTGAAATCAGTATACACCTTGTTTTCCTGGTTCTGCGTACCTCATTTTTCATCAGTTCAAATGTTTCCCAATGCATTTCTAGATTCAATAAATCTATAAATAAGCATTTATTAAATTATTGCCTTTCAGAATGATTAGACCAGTTCTCATGTTAAACAACCATATAATAGTATGCCTATCTTTCCACAATTTAATTTGGAGGCTTGAATGTTAATAGACAATTTTAGATGCTGAAATTAGGGTTTCTCTATTGATAGGTAGTTCATCCCTCTATTGATAATGTGCAATGGTTTGCCTGAAAGAATAAAATTTTCAGAATGGAGAGAAGAAGTTCTCTGTGTATGTGGGAGAGGGCCTATCATTACTAGCCAAGAGACCCTGAAGATTACCTGGTGACGTGAACATTTGTCCTATTGGCTACATTGAATTCAACCTGACCTGTTTCAGACTCTCATTTCAGATATACAAGCTGCAGGTAATGTTTTTTAATGTGGCAGCACTCATCATATGGCTTGGTGGTGAAAACAACATAATCTATGTGTTGATTAGAGATTAGAGCAATTTAACTTCCTTAGAGGAAGATACTATTCCTTCTAACATTAAAATTATCATATGAAGGAAGAAAATACCTTTAAGTTCAAGTGGAAGAAGGAGCCATGAAGTTCTATGAGAAAAATCTATGGCCCATGAACATTTTTTAAGTATTTTGATAAATATACTTTATTATCGTTGCTTGCCTTTGTGATCCTGAAAATTTATGCATTTTAAAACACTTTAAATTTAATTCCCTGACATACATAAAAAAGGTTAAAAAATCCTTTTTTTTCCCAAAACCGTGATGAGTCAAGATTTAGAACAATGTTAAACAAAGTTTTCCCAACTATAAGGGGGGTGGGAGGGTGCTCTAAAAAACCCTTTGGCAAAGAGATTGTTGTGGAAAGCCCTTTATTTCAGGCCTTCCAGCAGAGTGGAGAAAGTCCAGAGGAAGAAAAGGTACAAGGGTCTGTGATAACCTATTCTTAGAAGGGCCCTAAGGAAAAAGAAAGAACAATGATTGAATAGCTTTTATGTAGCCAGTCCCTTGGTTTAAAAAGAGAGAGAGAGAGAGAGAGAGAGAGAGAGAGAGAGAGAGAGAGAGAGAGAGAGAGAGAGAAAGAGAGAGAAGGCAAATACTCACCAAGAAAAAAAAAATGAAGCAAGAATGAAAGGGGCCATAGAGATCTTTGCACAGAGTAGTTCAAACAGGAGCAGACAGATAGCCAAACTAGGCCCAGACTACATTTACAGATTGAACTTTGTAGCCAAGCCTCAAGGAATGGTCTGAGTCATAAACACTGAAAAACAGAGAAGCTTTCCCTGTAGTATGTCAGGCATATAATAGAATGGAAGGCCTTTCGTCTTCATTCCAACTTTGAAATTCTCTGAATATATCCATGCCTTTATTTCTATGAATTAATTGTCTAGAAGTACACCTAGATAGGCCTGGCTATTACCCATTGCCCCTCAGCCAAAAGAAGGGAAGGATCTTTTTCTTCTTCTCAGAACAATTTTTATTATGCCTTTACACTTGAAAAAATATTGAATTATTACATGTGTGATTAACATCCTGTTCAGAATCATTTACTGTCAATAAATTGAAATAATCACTTCTTAACCTTGGAACTGAATCCTTATTTTTAGCATATATCTTTCTTAATGAGTCAGGCAGAGTCTACTGAACAAATATAGTATTCTCCTCATTTAAGTAACTTACTTTTGAGTTAATATTAACCCCTTTTAAGCCAAAAGAATATAACTCACCCTACCAAAACCATCATAAATGTGTTCTAAAGTGACCTAAAATAATAAGTATATTGGAAATTATGAATCAGTAGATTAGTAGGTATAATTTGTATAATACTATATAGTGAATATGAATTAATTATTATATTCCCATATCTAGATACTATCAACTCTTTTCATGGGAACCTCTACTTAATTTTTTCACTTTTTAAAAATTAAGTGTTTAGTGACCATCACCACCAGCAAAACAAACATTTAAATAATCAAACACACACACAAAAACCATGTGCAAAACCACAAACTCCACACTGTTTTCAATTTGTTCAAAAACATGTAAATTATATATGTGTGCTTATATAAACATCCTCGGCTTTTTGAATTCCTTTGGAATTGTTTTAATTCAATATGTTTTCTCTTGATTTTGTGGCTCTTATGTTTTTGATATAATCATAGTATTATATTATTATTCTTTTCTTCTCTTTTCATCTCTTCTAATTTCCTTACTTTCTTCATGTTTCCAATATTTATCATTTCTAATAACATAAAACAATCCATCATGTTCAAGAATCACAATCAATTCAACCATTTTGCCCCTTGTATTTATGTTATTTGTCATAACAGACAAAGCTTCCATGAATATTTTCATACATTTAGCTTTTTACCTTCACAATAATATCTTTAGGACCTAGTCATAGTAATGGAATCCCTAGGTTAATGAACATGAAATGAACATGAAAAACAATTCACAGCTGTTCTAGCAATGAAATATTAGGCCTGTTTCACCATGTCCCTATCAGCAGTTTATTTAATCAATTTAACCACTGTGGTTCTCAGTTAACATACATTACCAGGACCTTATTTAGCAAACATAGGTAGCAAACACTATCTGTTCCCAGAAACATACTCTTTCCAAAGCCAAAGTATATTCAGCTTGGTCATAATGAGTGGGACTTTTGTTCTAGTGTCACAACCCCTCAGAAATGCAGGAATACCTCTATATTATAAGAGTAAAAGTAAAACTTTTGGAGTACTTTTGTGCTCTCTAAATCATTATTGTCCCACCAGATAGAATGTTTGGATTATGTGTATGCTCAGGCTTAGATCTACTGCTAGCCTCATGCAGATGTGTGTAAGTTCTCCAGTTATCTATCATATATAACTTATTTAAGATTATATTCATCTCCTTAACTTCTTTTTTATTTATTTTTTGGTTAGATTTATCTAGTTCTGAAAGGAAAAATTAAAGTATCCCACTATTCTTATTTCATTATCTGTTTCCACTGTATCTCATTTAGTTTTTCCTTTAAAAATCTGGATGCTATAGGATTGGCCTATAAAGATCCAATATTGATAATACTTCATTATCCAAATAGTACTTCTGAACATAATTACCCTGTTCATCCCTTCCAATTATGTCTGTTTTTGCCTCACTTCTGTCAGAGATCATGGCTACCACCCCTGACTTCTCTGAATCTGCTGAGGCAAAGTATGTTCTACTGCATTCCCTCATATTCACTCTATGTGTGTCTCTCATTTTCAGGGTATTTCTTGTAAATATCACATTCTCAGATCCTGGTTTTTTATCCTTTCTGCTGCATAATTGGAAATCTTTTACATTTGAACTACATTACCCAGGAGTCTACTGACTTTCTGTCACTATATGCTGACGTAGATAGGAGATAAATTGGTGGATTTCTGTGTCTGGGGCTCTTCTCCTCCTATGAGGGCAGCTGTGAGCATGGGACTTTTGAACAGGTAGAATAACCATGGGCATGTGTTTTTATTTGGTTAGATAAATTCCTTTTTATTCCTTTACTTCTAGTGATTATAAATAAATCTTATCAAAATGTAATGTTTGAAGTTACTGCATATTCATTTTAAATTTTACACAGCTATCCATTTTCTTCCCATGGGTGAATCCATCTCATTTACACTCAATGTCATAGTTACTAGTTATGCATTTCCATTACTCCAATCCTCTTCACTATTTGTCTCCATCTTCTTTTCTTTCCACTATATCCCTCCTCAGATGTCCAATTTTATTTCTCTAATTCATACTGCTTCCCCCAAATCCTCCCTTATCTTCTCCCCTTGCCCTCCTAATTTCCAAGTTAGCCCATCTTTGAAAAGGCCCCCTTCTTGTCTCTTTCCCCTTTCTTTTTAATTATTAATCTATCCACTTGAGGGAAAGAGAGCTTACTGTTTTCATATACTAAGGAAGCCCTAGGGCCATGTTGGTGAAGATGTGGCATATGTGCACTCCAGAGGTAGCTGTTCTGTTCCCCTTCTCCACCATGCCTGAGAACAATGTTCACATCTCCACCCCTACACCTAGCAGTGCAAAGCAAGCCCTTCCTCCCTCCACTGTCTGAGGGCTCACAGGTACTTGTGAAAGTGCAGTTTGGGCATACAATTTCTAAAAGGTCCACCAACAATGCCCTATGGCATCTAACCTATGTGCCTTATCATCAACCAATCCATCAACATCTATTAAATGTCTCCTTTTAAACAAATGAGGCAGCATATTCCTACAATCACCTTCTGTCTTACATTAATTCTTATGTTGGAATTGTCTGAAGCCCACATATACAACTTGAGGGAAACAGGGATAATGGTTATTAAGGATGGTTCAATATACTCCATTTGAAGATCTTGAGTCAGCTCCCAGGACATAGAAATAGTAAGCCAAGGAAAATCTCCACATGATAAAGAAACATTGCCATAGTGGGGGCGGGGAGACTAATGCACACCCTGAATGGTGTCCCTTTGAAATGTTTGTGTTCCCTTATGTTGCCTATGTTCCTGGGAAAGACTTATGGGCTAGACCATGCTGCTGAACTGCTTAATATCTTGAGCAATGAGACCACTTAAGGATATGAGAATGATAAATTTAATTCACAAATTCTATACTGGCTAAATCCTTCCCAATATTTTCTCATTCCTTTTCTCTTAATGTTGATGCTAATCTGAGAGACCCTCATAACCTTGCAGACAGAAAACACGTAACTGACAAAGAGGGTCTCGAAAGCAAATGAATGGAATAACTCTGCATGTGAAACAGAATGTGGCCAATCTTTTAGAGCAAGTATCTGTGCAAGTATAAAACATGTTGATGGCCATCTTCAGGAATCTAAGATGAATTCTGAAAGACAGCTCAAATGCCTAGGCAGGTGTGCCTAGATTAAGGGACAGATGATGAAAATTTTCCCAGCTGTCCTAAAAGAAATTGAAGAACATGCTAAAGTTAGCCTGTTTGTTAGCTGCTTCCAAATCAGGATGAAACCCACACCATTTAATTGCTCACAACATGATTTTCTAGCCTCAAATTGAGTAGGCATATGGCTTTCCATTACAATTCAACAACCATGTCAAAACTTGGGATCTAATTGTAGCTCACATTCCTTTTATGAAATGGTTGACTTGGGCAAGCAACCAACAGCAGAAGCATCAAGCAGGTGTTCCCATCTCGTCTGTTCATTTCCATTGGGTTGTTCTTGCAGACCCTTTGGCAAGGTTCCATGCTGATAAACTCAAACCTGTTCATTGTTTGGGATTCATGGGTCAGGAAATGGATGTCTTCAAGCTGATGGCTTCATGTGCTGATGACACCCCAGCATTTGTATTTACTGATGAGGTCGCATAGGGCACCTTTTGATTATGAAACATATGCTGAAACAGCAGGGTCTGAACTAAATACAAATAAAAATGTAGTCATTTGGCTTGGGTGCATTGATAAACAGAAGTAAGTGATGATCTCAGATGAGATTTAGGTTACAAATGGACCAATTAAGATTCTAGTGGGTTTCTTTGGGAGTCAAAATGGTGCAAAGTTATACTGATATGAAGGAAATTAGGACAAGGATAACAGTAGGTAGGCTCAAAGGAAAACTGAAAGCTATTTTCCTGCTATTGAAAATTGTTGATAATTTATGACTGATAGAAATCAGCTTCTATTAATGAAGGACATCCTTCCCTGGAATACTGTGCATGTCACTGGAAAGCTTTTCCTTGAATTGCATAAGTGGGCAGAGAAGGATATTGAAGATTCTACAGCTGGTTGTGAATTCTGGAGAGATGTGAATATAAAGGCTGCAAGTGATCCCTGGTTCAGTGTAATATCTAACCCAAAAAGAATATGCACCAACACAGAGAGAAAACATGAAGGTGTCATTTTGGGACAATTTAAACATCTTCAAGGATTTTGCCCCACCCTAAGAGGTTAGGTGACATCTCCAAGGTCAAGGTAGTAATAAAAATCAAAGGAAGAATTTTAAGTTTGGTTCCCCTAACTGTGAACAAAATGTTATTTCTACTGTGCTCCTGTGCTGTTAATGAGAAATTAATTATTTTGAATTAAGGCATGCCTTCCACCTGTGTCATTTTCTTAAAAGTACAAATTCTATCTGAGAAGAGTAATATGTTAGATTTTTTCTATCTTAGTGTAATGAGTTTTTCAAAATATTTTCTTTCCATTAAAGGATAGCAAGAGAGCACTGAGAAAGTGGGGATACTTTTGAGAAGGAGCTTCATAAGCAAAAAGTATTGAATGCCAATGTGCTCTGGATGTTTCACTAGGCCCCAGGCTTGAAATGAAAGAGTTTCATACACTTTGCAAGAAGTAAGATACAATATGATATATTAGGAAACATACAGGTCAGGATCAGGAATCAGGAAACCTGTATTTCCATTCTATCTCTTCTACTAACTAGAATTTACTACTTGGGATAAATCACTTTACCTCTGTAGTATTATTGTTGCATGGGTTCATAGGATCATAGATCTAGTCACCTCATCTATAAAATGAGTACGTTTTTAACTGGACCTTTGTAAAGCTCCTTTTCTGTCCATTATGATTCTAAGTCTGTGTTGGCAAATCTATGGCACACATGCCAGAGCAGGCACTCAGAGCCCTCTCTGTGGGCACACATGCTGTTGCCCTAGCACATAGTTCACCAAAGTTCATTACTAGAAAGCCAGAGGGACAAGAAACGGGGTTACTCCCCTCCCCTTCTCCACAAAGTTTGCAGTTTGGGCACTCTGTCTAGGAAAGGCTTGCCATCACTGATCTAAGTGAAACCTCTGCCAATCCTTTGGCCTTGGAAACATTTGTGTTCCTCAAAATTGAAGTCCAAGTCTGTGGTCACTTACCCAATTCTTCCATAATTATGTTATGAAGATGACAGAGACTTGAACACTGAAGAAGGTTTTATGTTGTCTGTGAGCCACCTCACTGAATTGGACTTGCTTAACCATCACAAAGAGGAAAAGTGATCTCTAGCTAGAAAAAAAAAATCACTGAATAGATGTGAAAGGCTTCAGCTATCATGCGTCTCTGTAGGAAGCAGGCTGCATAAGTCCATTGAAGCAGAAAGATGGGTCTGTCAGTCATCTGAGCAATTATCAAGTGACTTCAATGCAAGCAGATAGCCCTTTGTATCCATTCAGACCTTGGACACATTTTTTTTTCCTATGAAGGAGCAAGATCTAAAAAACAAACAAAAAAATCCCATAACTGTCCAAAGATAAATATTGGAAATCACATATAAAAGTTCTAAAACATGCAATGTTGAAGACTACATGTTTGATTTTAAGTTATAAACTGTTGCTTGAAGGAAAATTTGATTCTCCTAATAATTAAACTGACATTTACATATATAAGCATTTTGTAGTTTCTAAAGCACTTTCATTTTTAACACTGAGCATATCTGAGTGCCTACTATCTTATCTTGCACATAGTAGAAGCTTCTATTGGTACCACTTCAGAAAATATTTATAAACCACATAAAATGTACAAGGCATTATACTAGGCACTAAGGATTCAAAGATGAAAACATAAGTTTTATTAATTGATTCCATTCTCTTCATATTTCATTCATTTAAGAGGGATCCAATAAATTCAAAGACAAGAAAATGCAAAGTAGATCAAAATAATTTTAAGGAGGACAGAAGGTTCAGAAAAAATCCTAGAGTAGGAAATGGCCATTGAACTATGCTTTAAAGCAGGGGTCGGCAACATTTTTGGCCATGAGAGACATAAACGCCACATTTTTTAAAATGTAATTTCGTGAGAGCCATACAGTGCTCACAGGGCGCGCTCCTGTAACAGCGCCTGAAAAAAATTTGACTTTATGGCTCCTGCAGAAAGAGCCATATCTGGCCCTCAAAAGAGCCAGATATGGCTTGAGAGCCATACGTTGCCGACCCCTGCTTTAAAGGATAAGGCAGAGTATTAGAAAGAAGTGAGGGGGTCAGCTAAGTGGCTCAGTGGATTGAGAGTTAGGCCCAGAGACTGGAGGTCCTGGGTTCAAATATGACCTCAGATACTTCCTAGCTGTGTAACCCTGGGCAAATCATTTAACCCCACCATTGCCTAACCCTTACCACTCTTCTGCCTTGGAACCAATACATACTATTGATTCCAAGGTGGAAGGTAGGGGTTTTAAAAAAGGAAGAAAGAACGGAAGAAAGGAAGGAAAAAAGGAAGGAAAGAAAGAAAGAAAGAAAGAAAGAAAGAAAGAAAGAAAGAAAGAAGGAAGGAAAGAAGGAAGGAAAGAAGGAAGGAAAGATGGAAGGAAAGATGGAAGGAAGGAAGGAAATGAAAAAGGTTTTAATTGAGATTTACATATATATAATTTCAAAAAAATTATATACTCTTATGTCACAAGTAATGTAAATATTATTACTTTTGTTTGAAGGTAAAGTATCTGAGATTGATAAATGATGCACCTAAATGAATTAGTCAAGTCCACAATCATTCATTAAACTTTTACTCTGTGCCAGGCACTATGCTAAATAGTAGGAATTCAAAGAAAGGCAAAAAACAGTCCCTGATTCTCAAGGAGCTTGTAGTCTAATGGGGGAGATGACATGCAAACAACTTTTTCACAAATAACATGTAAAAAGGACAAATTGGGTATATTCTCAAAAGACTAAGGCGAACTGGGGAAAAGGCTTCTTATAGAAGATGGGACTTTAACTGAGGCTTGAAGGAAGTCAGGGAAGCCAGGTGTTGAAGATGAGGAGAAAGAGTCTTCCAGGCATAGGGGATAGCCAAGGAAAATGCCTAGAGTCACATGATAGAGTATTTTGTATAAGGAACTGAAAAAAAAAAAACAGAAGGCCAATGTCATTGTTTCCAAGAATGAGGGGAAGGCAGTAAGGTATAGAGAGCCTGGAAAGGTTAAAAGTGTCCAGTTTTTTTTCCGTCACAAACTTGAAATCTTACTGCTGGAAGAGGACTTGGACATCCACTAATGCAGAGGAAAGTTCAGGGAAGAAAAATGATTTGCCTAACACTGATATTGCTGGTCACCTTATGAAAACAACTGTACATTTTTGGAAGTACAGAATGAATGAAAACTGTACTGGACATATAGGTGAGATGAAGTGAGGGAGTAGAAGTGTCTTGGCATAGTAAATTTAGAACTTAAGATCTGTATATCTATGCTCTTAGTAGTATTAGGATCTTATTTCCTTGCTACCTCATGATTCAGGCTTCAAAGGGAGGGACAAATCCTCCTCCTGTGATTTCCTAGGGGAGGATTTACTGGTATATGAGTTACTATGTAGTCATGAGAACAAGACAAGAACTCGGTTGTGATGAGGTCAATTGCTAGGTGTCAAAGTGGAAATAACACAGAATTTGGAGTCAGGAAGATTTGAATTTAAATCTGTCCTCAGACATTTATTAACTGTGTGCTCCTGGGCAAGTCACTTAACTTTTCCTAAACTTTAAAATGGGGTTAATGATAGCACTTACCTCTCAAGATTTTTGTGAGGATCAAATGAGATAATAATTGTAAAGTATTCAGCACAGTGGCTGGAACATTTATTGTTATTCTGTCATGTCAACTCTTCATGACCCTATGGACCAAACTTGTCAAAGGGGTTTTCTCGGCAATGATGCTAAAAACAGCTTGTCATTTCCTTCTCCAATGGATTGAGGGAATCTTATCCACTCTAACACTTTGCTGCCCCTATTCTACTCCTAAGGAAACTGAGACAGAGAGATTGTGACTTGCCCAGAGTCACAGAGCTAGTAAACATCAGAATGAATATTTGAACTCAGGTCTTCCTGACTCCATCTCCAGCACTCTGTGATGCCTAGTTTTTGACCAAAAAGTCTATCTAAATTTCCTTAAGTTTAAACTCATACATGTACTAGACTACAAACTCCTTGAAGTCAGAATTTTTGTCTTTTCTTATAGCCTCCAGAATACCTAGTATAGTGTTAAGGCACTAATTAAGAAATATTTGGGGGCAGCTGGGTAGCTCAGTGGAGTGAGAGTCAGGCCTAGAGACAGGAGGTCCTAGGTTCAAACCTGGCCTCAGCCACTTCCCAGCTGTGTGACCCTGGGCAAGTCACTTGACCCCCATTGTCCACCCTTACCAATCTTCCACCTATGAGACAATGCACCGAAGTACAAGGGTTAAAAAAAAAAAAAAGAAATATTTGATGGGGAACAACTGGGTGGCTCAGTGGATTGATAGGCCTAGAGACAGGAGTTTTTTGGTTCAAATCTGGTCTCAGATACTTTCCAGCTGTGTGACCACCATTGCCTAGCCTTTACCGCTCTTCTGCCTTATAACCAATACATAGTATTGATTCTAAGATGGAAGGTAAAGGCTTAAAAAAAAGAGAGAAATATTTGATGATTAATCTATCAACTGATTGATGGATGACTCTAGCCCAAAGTTCATCTCAAGGTTTTCTTGTTGCATATTTTGTTGCTTGATTGCTTACAGATAATTCACAATCGATCTGGGAATGGGCCTTTTGAAAATAGGCCTTCCATATTGGGGAAACTATAGCAAGCACAGGTGTTGGCAGTACTGAATGTGTAGGGTTAGCTGGCAAGTTCTAATTTGGGTTTTAATCATGGCATTCCCAAATAATTAGCCGAGTTTGCAGGAGGAAATTAAGGAGAAGGCAGAGAAAGAAGAGCAATTTATGAACAGCAGAATAACAAGAGGCTAAATGGGACCCAATTTTGTTCAGCCTTTAGGTAAGACAACCAGGAGAACAGGCTGGGATGCAGCTTTTCTCTGGCTCGTAAAGGATGGTTACATAATCTCCAGATGTTCTGGTAATGACCTTGCCTTTGTTGAAGTAGCATTTGAACTATACCAGCCATGTTCTGTGACATCTGCATTCTTTTAAGTAGAACAAAATCTACTTCTTTCCCTAACTTCCGTCCATTAGTATAGATGGAAAGGTCTTTCAGAATTTCTTTAAAATCTTCTCATGGAAAGCTATTGGAGTAGCGTGATTACCATTGGCTATTTGACATCCACAGCTGGTGGTCAGAAATAAGGATTTTGCTTAAATGGATGAATGTATTTGCTACACAAACATACTCAAAGCATTTTCCCTGTATAACTGGCTAGGCATCAGCTTGGATTTGGGTAGGGTTGCTGAAAGAAAAGAGTTTTGTGGTCCCAGAGTGAGAGGAACCAGTTTTATGTTAATTTGCTTACAATTCATGAATAATTGCCTCCTGGAGGCACCTGGAAGATTTAGAGAGGTAGGTGGGGGGATAGAGTGCATTACTGGGAAAGAATTGTCTCTCTCACATACACACACACCCCAATTCCTGAGAGTTTCAAAGGATACAGCCTTACAAATCTTCCCCTCTAATTCTGGAATGGATTTTTCAATTGTCCTTTTAGAGAATCAGACTTTTAGTATGGTAATTAGCTAGTTTACTTAACTGAGAAGCAAATATCTCTGTGATCACTCAGGCTGACAGAGAGAAAGAGAGCGCGGGAGAGCTAATCCGTATTCTAATGACTGCAGATGGCAACACCATCATACATCTCATCTGTTCCTAGGTGGAAATTTTCTTATTAATACTCAAACTTATGTCCATTTCAGATCGGGATGGTTTTTTATGTCGCCCCTCATTTCCCACTGGGGTTGGTAATTAAAAACTCTCCAGAGTAGACCATAGTTAATCTAAGTTCGTTCTTCCCCCTAGAGCTTTATAATTATAAAGTTACTACATTTATGGCTTTATGCACAGCCTCATGTTTTATCTGTTTCCAAAACAACCCTGCTGCATTATATGTGTGTACATACTGGAGACACTGCCATAATGCACAGACTGAGACACAGGTATAAAAGGACAGAATGACAATCGCCAGAGCTGTGAATGAGAATCTTAACCTTGCATTGGGGCAGGAAGGAGGCTGGGGCATTTTAGCTGCTAGCTCCCAGGTCAACTGCAGTAGCAATGACTCAAGTCAGGCTGCCAACATCCTCCTTCTGGCTTGGGAACAAATTGCCGTCTGCTGTCCACTCTGAATAGCCACCTTTTTGCTTGCAAAACCCATAGGCAATTTGGGTCATTGAAAGCCAGAACAAAGCTTCATAAAAGTCAGTCTACCTGAACTGTATTATGGACACATTTGCTGCCTGTTTTCATCTTCTCCAACGACTATCTTCTCTTTCTAGTTTAATGCATTCAATAAGTACAGTATATTGAGTTCCATGGTCCTGATTTTTAAGGCTATACTAATCTAACAGTTGAAAGAATTAGTGGGGAATGAATCTATCCTTTCACTGAGTGAAATGTGAAGGATCCTGCTCTACTTTTTTTATGGCAAAAAAAAAAATCGCATGGAAATTGTGTTCCACTGACTTGTTCTTTTCAGATTTACTAACTTTTGTTCTTAAAAATCCCCTATAAGGCTATTTTATCATATTCCTTGAACTATTTTGCTTATCATCCTATGTGAAGATGGCACTGTTGATTCTCTAACATATTCAAAGGCTCATAGATTAAGATCTGGAAGGGAATCCAGAACTCATTTAGTCTGACTCATCTTTTTCCCCCCAGAATGAACTAAGTTACACAACTATTTAGTGGCAGAGTAAGGATCCATACTCAGTTCCTTGGGCTTGTCAACATGGAATCTAGAAACCCCAAGCTTATAGCCTAGTAAGATCTGGTGAACCCTAAGTTTTAGGACTAGCTTGTAAGTTGGAGACCCCAAAGCTTGTACTTCTTCCCTGTTCCCTGAGAATCCACCCTGAAGGGATCCTCAGGCTAGCAGTTTCAGACTGAATAAGACCAGTTAGGTGATGCTAAGCAAAGCTGAGTGCCTCTTTTTGCCTTAGAAGTATCTCCCATTTTACCACATCCCCTTTTCAAAGATCAACTCTAGACCTTTAGATTATGAGACTGACATGCTGCCTACTATGCTAAGAAGATACTCAGCTTTGCTTAACCCCACCTCACTGGGACTGTCATTTAACTTAGGGTCCATTATTCAGTCTAAAGCTGCCAGCCTGAGATTCCCTTCAGGGTCAGTTCTCAGGGGTACAGGGAACAAGTACAAGCTTTGGGGTCTCCAATTTACAAGTTAGTCCTAGAACTTGGGGTTCATCAGATCTTACTAGGCTACAAGTTTGGGGTTTCTAGATTTCATGTTGAAAGACTATAAGTTCAACATTGTTTCCAAAACACCATACATGTTTTGAGTTCTGTTTGTTCCTCTTCTCTTCCCTCTCCCTCCATCCTACTTTCTCACCAAGGTTGGATTCATGCTAGACACTGTGTTCCCTTTTCCCAGTAATTCTTTTTAAGCAATCTGGTCCTCTGGCCTTTTTTTCCCCATCTGTAAAATTATCTTACTGAATTAAATGGCTTTCTAAGTCCTTTTTAGCACCAACTTTATGATACTAAATCTACTTACAGGATGGTTTAAAGTATTCTCTGAACATTAGAGAATGGATTTAGTCAATTCTAGAAATTGTCCAAGCTTCCTAAGTTCCAGATATTTTCTAGATGATGTATATGTTAGTAAGGATATTCTCAATGCAGGCCCCTTAGCTGAATGCTATTGCAGTTTAGCCTTGTTGAGGGAGAACTAGAGATTAACCTGGGCCAGGAAGGATGCTCCCTCTTATGACAGGCTCCAATGATTATCTTTAAAAATGGAGAAACTTATTAAGTTGAATGCAACTTGAATGACCAGGAGGCATGTGTAGATAAAGGTCTGCCTCAATGAAGAACCTGGTCTAGGATTTTTATACCTCAAAGGTACAGGTTGGTATGTGTGTGGGTAGTAGCATACAGGCATGAGGTGAAAGGCACAGGTGTCCCTGATTGTCCATGACCACAAAGGAGGGTGAATCCTATATCTCAGAAAATGAATTGATGTCTGAGATGCAATCAAAAGGTACATATCCATGCTTGTCAGGAAGCTAGGGGAATACTAAGGAAATGTATCTCTCAGAAACTCGTTTTATCACACAGTTTTGTAGGGGTACAAGAATGGGGAATTCTTTACGTACTCCTTGACTTGGGATTCTTCTGAAGTTTTGGGGTGTCCAGGGGACCCTGTCACCCATGCTAGCCCTTTATTCTGTGGTGCAATAATAAATTATGAATTTTAACATTGAAATAATTATTAAGGAAATTAAGAGGTTCATTGGATAGTGTGCTAGACTTGGAGTCAGGAAGATCAGAGTTCAGATCTGGCCTCAGCTGGTATGACCCTAGTTACTAACCTCTATTCGCCTCAATTTCCTCAATTGTAAAATGTGGATAAAAACAGCATTTGTCTTTCAAAATTGTAGGGAAGATCAAATGAAGCAATATTTGTAAAAGTACTTATAGTTCAGTGCCTGGTACATAATGGGAGGTATATAAATGCTTATATCCTTTTCTTATCCTTTCTGGAATGGAACAATCCATCCTTCCTAGAGCTGCTAAATTGATGATTCCAAACACATGTCTAACTTGGTAAACCTTTCTGTTTAAGAAGCTTTCACCTTTAGAATAAAATTTCCTCTTTTGTTTGGCATTTAAAGTATTTATCAATAAGGCTCCAACTTATTTTTCCAGACTGATTACCCATTTTGCCCATCATATGATTGTTCTTACTTGCTACCCAGATATTCCATCTTTTCTTCATTGCCTTTTCTTGGAAGAGAATTTCTCTCTCCATTATATCACTTTGCTTAACATTACCTCTCAGTGATTTGGAGGTCAAAGAGCACTGAGATGTGCAGGTATAAACAGGCCCTCAGAGAAAGGAAGTTAGAGAACCTAAGAACCAATAAGACAGGAAACTGATTCCACAGGCTCTATAATACACCCCTCCCCACCTCACCCCCCATGGCCCAGGCAAATTAATAAACTATGGTTGGTTCCTGAGATGTGACATGTGAGAGCTAGTAGGTGGAGAAAATAGCTTATAAGTGGAAACCAGGAGGTCCTTGAGGTCTTCTGGCTTGAGTATGGAACCTGAAGGAACCCTTGTCAGTGATGAGCTTCAATCCATCATGGTGGCCAGCGGAGTAGAAAGCTAAGTAACTCTCTACCTCTTTCTGAACTTTCCCTCTCTTTACTTTTACTACATTGATTTAATAAAGCTATTAAAGTGACTAGCAGCCTCATAATTTAATTTTAATTATTATAATTTCAAATGGCTGCTACCACCCATGCTGGGAGTTCTCCCTGCTTTTGGAACTAATAATTCTCTGGAAAGCTCAATTCAAATACCGAGACCTTTCTTAATTCTCATTCTCCTTTTTGGTATGTCCCTTCTCCAATGTTATGTGCTTGTGTGTGTACATATATGTTCTGTTTTGTTAGTCATAATCATACAGAGTTGGCTTTTCTTTGAGTTAGGGAACACCTGAGTTCAAGTCCCATCTCTGACAAAGATTGAATTTTTGACCCTGGAGAAGTCATTTAACACTCTCACTCCTCTAGACACCTCTCTGAGATTCTTAAGTGGCAGAAGAAAGTATCTTTCTCCCTTGGTGAAATTCCCCTTCTCAATGAAATCATTTCCCTGGACCCTATCTTATATAGTCCTGGATGTACTTATTTACATAACGAAATGTTATTTCTCTAGTGCAGAGGTCTTTAACCTATTTGTGCTTGTCATAGATTCCTTTGGCATTTTATAGTTGGAAAATCTTGAAACCCTAAAAACTGCATTACCCAAACTTCCTTTCTGTATGACCTAGCATGCTTTTCCCTTTGTCCAGGTTTGACTTTGTATGTTCACGTTTGTATAAGTTCTGAAGCTCTGCCTCCTTCTTTCTTTTTTTCCTCTGCTGAGCGGGCAGAATAGCTAGGTCTCTTTAGTTATTATTAATAAAACTTTATTAAATATAATAGTGAATATTAATTTTAAAATCCACAGTATTCTAGTAAAGACTTCGTAGAATGTTTTTTTTATTCCATTATCAAATTATCATCATTATCAATTATCATTAGCAAATACGTATCCATTATCCATTAGCAAAAAGAAAATACACTTTTCCCTCTTGAGGAGTGAAATCTTTTAATTTAAGAACCTCTGTTTTGGTGGAATGTATGGTAAGAAACCTCGGTTTCTGGACCTTTTGTCTTCAGCCCCTTAGCATAATGTTTGGCACAAAGCCAGCAATAAATAAATAAATGTTTGTTTTTTTTAAAATTAGTTGATTGGAGGGGGTCAGAAACCTGGCTGAATATGGAAAGGTTGTGCCTAACTTTGAACTGAATGACTTTCAATCAATAAATTGGGTCAACAAGAGTTCATAAACCAGGCCCCATGCTAATCTCTGGGAATACAAAGGTGTAAAACCAGTCCCTACTCTCAAGGAGCTCACAGTTTAAAGAGAGCAACCAACAAACAAAATAAAGTGAGGGTCAAGTGGTGAGAAGCTCAGAGCAAAGGTACTAGTATTAATCACCACTATTTGGCAATTAGAATAACGTAGAGAAGCACTTGGATGGGAGGAAAAATGATGCAACCTTGGTCTAATAAGGATAGCTCTCTACTTTATAAATACCTGGTTTCCTCTAAACCTAAATGTAAACCTTAGAATGCTTTAAAGATCAAACCATCTTAACTGTCGCTTTCCTGATGAAAGTCACAGTCCCTCCAGCCAGGAACAGGCCCATCAAACCGTACAAACAAAGGGTGAGCTGAGGGGAGGAGGTTAAGAACAAAACTAATCAAATCTATTGGCTGTCTTAATGGGCCATTATCAAGTGGTCAGAAAGAAAACAATCACAGGAGTCTATCAACCTGTGCAGTATAGATCAAAGGACAAAATTAAATGTCTTGGTCCTTAAGATGCCCAAGGTCAAAGCCTCTCTTCCCTGTACTCCAGGTCCCCAAACAGTGGCTTGGCACTTTTGAGCTATACACCTTACTTAGTTGCTATGGAGGTTGTTTGTGGAAATTAGGATTCCTTTACCTAGGAAAAAGCAAAGATGTTGATTTGGTAGGAATCGAGCATTTGAACAGAACTTTAATCTAATTCCACCAGGCAAAAATGGTGCATGTGTGTGGGAAGTGTGTGGGGATGGGGGATGCGGTGAATGAATTGTTAGATGCTTAGGAAAGGGGCATAGATATGATCTGTGTGTTCTGTTTATGCAGAAAAAAAAATAGTCTCTGAGAAGAGGGAATATATTTCCCAACATAACCTTACCAATGTGCCTCAACCCTGACCTGAAGGGACCATTTCCAGGACTAAGGCTGTAGCTAAATTTTCATGGCCCATTTAGTCCTTGGCCTCTCTGCATAGCCTGCCAACAAAGGGGCCAATTAGTGAAGACAATTGTGATACTTTTTTTTCTTTTTTTTTTCTGAGACAAATCCCTTTCCACTGGGGACTGGACTAAGCCCACCAACACATTTTGCATAAGATGAAGAATCATTTTCTTGAAGGGCTAAGAATCCTCATGATTCTAGAGCTCATGGAAACAAAAGTCTTATTTCTTTTGCAGGGGACAGAGGTGCAGAAGGGGGAGGAATTCAAATTGTTGAAATGTAGTTGAGAAATGAAGGGAAAAGCTATTTTGTTGTGTATGGTGGCTTTTTTATCTGTAATGATAACCCTGAATCTTCCATTTCCTTTTCATAAAGCATTCAAATGATGCAGTATATATTTATTCAAGGCTGTTATGAAAACAGCACAAAATGAAGAAATCTTGCTACATAAAAAGGGAAACAAAACATAATCTTTTACTTTGAATTTGTTTGGCAGTATCTTATAAAATCTCTGTGTTATAGGAAGCTTTTAATCTATCACCCAAAGCCTAAGTTTCTCATTGAAAATACATTTTTATTGAATTGAATTTAAATTATTTAGCCATTTTTATAGGCATAAGGTAATCAGATACATAATGTATCACGCAGCTCCCAAAACGTCCCTGATGTGTGCTGCCTTTTGCTAATTAAATCTACACCACTGTTAGTAGGGGAGAAAATGTTCTTTTTTTTTCCTTTTTCCCTCTTTTATTATGCTCAGTTCCTTTTTTAAAGGAAAAATAAAGGTCAGCTGTTAATTAGCAACTTTCTGAAAGTATCCATTAATATTACATAAATTACTGCCTCCAAATCCAATTAGAATCTTGGGTTGTATTGGAACTAAATAGATGATTTAATTTTCAGGGCACATTATGAAATTAGGTCTGTGGAAGAAATCGATATAGGTACAGGAAAAGAACCCAGATGTAACTGGGTGTATATATGTTTTTATATTACCTATAAGTTCTTCAAATGCTGAAATTCAACCCTGGCTGCAAGTAAGGCCCTATGCTAAAATAACCCTCTTAAGGCCATGGGAGTGCTACCCTCCAACATTGATTTACTCAATATAGTATTGACTTTCAGTGGTCAGAAAATAATGTGATGGAAATGTTGAGCAAGAAACAGAAATTAGGAAGTTTGGGTTCGATTCGATAAACATTTGTCAAATGTTTACTGTGTATAAAGGAGTGCACTAAGTTCCAAAGAATTTGGTCAAGAGTTAGTGAGAAAAAGGAACATAGCTAATATATTTCTGGAAATTAAAAAAAAGAGAGAGAGAATTACAGCTAATTCCATGCAACAGGTACTTGTTGAATACCAGCTTCATAACTATACCTTGTCCTATATCTGACTATACTCTGTTCTTTAACTATGCTAATTACACTTTTATTACAATTATCATTCAGAAGATACAAAGGAAGATGTAAGCCTTGTTTTCAAGGATTTTACAATCTAGTAGGGAAGATCAGATATATATCTTAGAGGAAATATAATGGAAGGTATGAAGTGAGAAGGTAATGCTAAATCCTATAACAAATCCTGTTTTGAAATATAGATCATCTCCCCATAATTTATCTGTAAAATCAGATGGGGAAGGGGGGATTGCTTTTGCTGAAATCAAATGCCTATTTATCACACTTATCAGACAAGGCAGGCAATCAGGAGACAGGAACAATGGTTTTGTTCCAGGCCCACAAAACACTCCTAAACAAGGAGAAAAAAAAATGAAATAATGATGGTTTGAGGTTAGTATCAAGATTTCTCTGTAATATCAGAGGAGACAAGAAGAAAGGACATAGGGATCCAACCTTTTAAAATACTTTATCCCTTCCCTGATATATATTTAGAGCCTTGCTTCTCTATAACAATCCTTTTTTAGTTTTGTATGTCTCTACCAGTTGTCATTTTTTCCTTTCTCTCATCTTTCTGTTTTGGCGAAGAGTCTTGAGGGTGAGACTTGGAATTGTGAAGATTTTAGGTTCAATTCCCACCTAAAAGGCCGACTAGCAATGTGTCTCTCAGTATAATTTAACCCTTTTAAATTTAAGCTACGCTTTAATTTCTCAGACTCAGGTTCCTAATCAATGAAATGGCAATATCTCTAGCACTTACCAAAGAGGGATTTTTGTGAATTTCACATGACTGAATTTAATAGGTATTTTTTTCAGAGCTGGGCTTTGAATTTGTAAAGAAAAATAAAGGTAAGTATCCTCTGCCCTCACAAGGAGTTACTTGTTGAGAAACAGCATATAAACTGATACACAGTTAAAAGATATAGGGTGATTTCTGTCAGGGAAATAATGTTATGTAAAGCTCTTTGCAAGCCTGAAAGGTCCCTTTAAATATCAATTCTTATCTTTGCTCTTTCCTTCTTTTCCTTTCTGGCCATCTACCTATTTCTGACTATCCCCTTTAGCTCCTCTTTTTTTCTTCTCCTCACTGAAGTTTTTTTATATCATTTTTAGCATGTCCATATTCAGTGGGGACTTTTTAAACTTCCTGAAGGATCATTGGCACTGGCAAAAATGCTAATCTTTTTCTAATAAACAATTTTGATCCTAGTAGCCATAACCAGCTCAAAGATGATGCCCTTTCCACAACATTCTCATTAAATTCAGGGCTTTGTTTGGTGTTTTGGTTTTAAACAAACACTTGTCCCAGCAGTGCAGCTCACCAATATAGAACAAAATTACAATGTACTTCCAGCCAAATTCAGTTTATTGTCTATTTCAGTAGTGTTTCTTATGGTAGCAATTATTCTCTGTAAGCCTTCAAGCAAGCAGCAGAAAACTGAAATCATCAAAGAGTTTTTATCTGCAGCAATTCCAGAAATGGCAGGTAGCTGATAGTTTAAACTTTAGTTCTCTGCAGTGGAATAGTGCAAATAGGAGAATGCCATCTGCCTACTCCTGGAGGCTCTTTGAAAAACACCCGAGTTAATAAAGTGTTTTTGTTTGTTTTTTTTTTTGGTTTGGTTTTTTGGGGGGTGGAGGGAAGAGTGGATTGATATATGCTGTCTTTGGGTTATTATTGCACTCCAAAGATTCCTGAGAATACCTGTATCACTATTAGGATAGATGCCTCTGGGAAATCTTTTACAGGTTAGAATTAGGAACTTCAACATTTGGCTGTTCATCTTCATTTTCTAACTCTTTTGCACCATGGCCTACCAAAACATAGTAACTTTGTTAAATTTCAGCCATTAGACAACTTTGGACACTGGAGAAGAAGAGCCAATGTATTTTTTAAAAATACCAAAAAGTGCTCCTCATATTTATGTATATGAATGTTATACACTCAATAAGAACAAAAACAATGAGACTAGAATAACTTCATAAGTCCATTTCCCTGCTTTTTTAAAGGATATTTTAGGATAGGAATCTAATTATTTAAGCCTTCAGAGAAATAGATGTTGCACCTTCTCTTGCCAACATATTCCAGATCCTCAAAAATTTTAGAATCCAAAAGCTTTCTGAAGCCCACTGTTGCAACTCACTTGCATTTTCATTTGGCCTGCCATGAGTTGAAAAGGATAGTGGTATGACAGCATTAAATGCTTTTCATTAAATCTTTAAAACAGAGGTTCTTAACCTTACTTGTATCATGGACACTTTAGGTAGTCTGACAAAGCCTATAGACCACTTTTATAATAATATTTTATGAGCATAAAATCAGAAAAAATTAGAACTACAAAATGAAATAATTATTTTGAATCTTATATGTATATGCACCTAGATGTAGATCTAGATCTAGCTTTATATACAATGGGGAGAAAGACAAAGTCCTTCTTTTAAAAGAACATATTTATATCATCTGTCCTTTGATGATTGTTCTTCATATTTAGCCTCTAATGTCTTCTGACAAAGCTAATTTGGTTTCTTTCACCTGGTAGCTTTCTAAGTTCTTATTTCTCTTATTCCTTAGTCTTTGGAAGCCTAGAAGAATGGAATACTTCACAGTATCTGACCCTTACAAACTTACAAACATCCTCTAATACTTTAAGGATCTGAAATTTTGTCACTGTAAGTGCTCCCTCTACCACTGCAGATCACAATCTCTGATCTTCAAAAGTTGCTTTGTTCAAGAAAAATAGGAACAAAAAAATCCCAAACAAACCAAGTGAAGGGTTTTAATCAGTGTATCACCCTTTTGTTAGGAGCATATTGCTTAGATCTCGTTGGGAAATACTATATACTATTTACATAGAAAATAAACAACACTGACCTAACTTGTGATCTTTAGCTTCCCACTTAACATATCATTTAATATACTGAATTTAAATTTAAATACAACCTTGAAAATTCCTATCGTCTTTGACTTATTTTTAATGACTCAACATTCCCTAAAAGAACAAAGTCTTTCTATTCTTACGTGCTTTGTTATATGAATATATTGTAAATTTATTTTCAGCATTTTATTGACATTTTTACATCACTTTTATTTACATATATATCCTCTCTACCTTTTCCCTACACAGAGAGCTATCCTAGTAACAAAGAATTTAAAAAAAAAAAGATTGAAAGGAGGTAGATTGGTGACTCAGTGGATTGAGAGCCAGATCCGTAATGAGGAAGAGCTGGATTCAAATATGATCTCTCAGATCTTCCTAGCTATGTGATCCTGGGCAAAACACTTAAGGGTATAATTCTTGAGAGAAAATACACAGTATTGTTTCCAAAATAGGAGATAAGGGTTAAAAAAAAAGATTTAAAGAAAACAGTTCAAGTAAACCAGCAAACTCAACAAGTAATTCTGATGGTGTTCTGTATGTAATATTACACTCCCATCTGTACAAAGGAGGTAATTTTGTTTTGTTTTGTCTTTTACTTTCTTCTTTGGAGCCAAACTTCTTTATTATAATAAGACAGTTTTCAAATTGATTTTGGTTGTTGGTTGTTGGTTGTTTGATTTGGTTTTTATAGTCCTTTCCCTTTTTATTATGGTATATATTGGTTTTCTGGATCGGCTTACTTCACTCTCATTTTACTTGTCAGTTCATATGGATCTAAGACTTTATAAATTCTTTACATTCATCATTTCTTTATTATTATCATAATCATTATTGTTATTTTTCAGTTACTTATAGAAACAATTTTAACAACTGTTATCTGACAGATTCTCTCCTCCCTTCCTTTTCTTTCCCCTCCCAAAAATGGTAAAATAGTTTGATAAAAGTTAAAACTGTACTGCCATTCAACACATAATTTCTTCATGTCATGAAAAAAGTCACAAAGCACACATTCAAGAAAAAATTCATGAAGGAAATAGAGTGAAAAATGATGGATTTTGAAATGTATTCAGACTGACAATTCCTTCAATGGGTATGGAAAGCATTTTTCAATATCAGTCCCTTGAGATTATTATACTATTCTGGTTCTACTCACCTTCACTTTGTATCAGTTCATAATAAAGTTTCCAGGTTTTTCTAAACTCATCCTCATTTCATTACTACCACATGCCACAATTTTTTCAAACATCCTCCAATTTGATAGACATCTTCTTAATTTCCAGTTTTTTGCCACTATGAAAATAATTGCTTTAAATATCTTTGTACATATATATCCTTTTCTTTTCTCTTTGATCTCTTTGGCATACAGATCTAGTAGCAGTATTACACGGTCAAAGGTATGCATAATTTTATGCCCCTTTGGGAATGGTTCTGGATTACTTTCCAGAAGGTTGGATCAGTTCATACTTGCATCAATATTATATTAGTGTTCTAATTTTTCTACATCCCCTCCAACTTTTTTATCATTTTCCTTTTTTGGTCACATTAGCCAATCTCATAGGTGTGAGATGGTATCTCAGAGTAATTTTAATTTGCATTTCATTAATAAATATGGATTTGGAGCATTTTTTCATAAGACTAAAGATCATTTTAACTTCTTCATCAGAGAATTGCACGTTCATATCCTTTGACCATTTATCAGGATGAATTCTTCTTATTTATCATTTCTTAAGGGACAGAAATATTGCATTATATTCACATATTAAAATTTGTTAAGCCTCTCATTAATGCGCACTGACTGAGCCATTTCAATACTTCTATTAAAAATATTGAAATAAATATTTAGGGAATATAGAGGGGCTTTCTGTCTTTAATCTCTAAAATCATACATTTTAGATTTTTTAAAAGTGATGTTAATTTTTAGTTCAGAATTTAGAAAAACCACATTCCTTTTCAGTAACTTTCAATGTTATAGAATCAAATTTCAAAACTGACCCTACTCCTAAAAAAAAGAAAGCATTAAGAATCATGATGATTCATAATATTTTAATGGCAATTATATGGCAGTTATGTTCTGGAATGGAAAGAGCGCCAGTCCTGGAGTCAAGAAGATTCATATTTCTGAGTCCTAATCTAGCCTCAGACACTTCCTAATTCTGTCACTAGGCAAGCCACTTAATCCTGTTTGACTCAGTTTCTTCATCTGTAAAATAAGTTGGAGAAGGGAATGTCAAAGAACTCTAGTATCTTTGTCAATGAAACCACTGAATGGTATCACAAAGAGTAAGACACAAGTGAACAATAATAACAAAATGGCCATTTAAAATCTTCTGTCTCTTGTTTTATATTTCTTTTTTTGTATACTTTTAATAATAACTCAGAGTTAAATAGTATTTTGCATATTGTATTATTTTTTCCTTACAACATCTCTGTGCCAGTGTTATCCTCTTTTTGTAGGAAAGAAAACAGAGTTTAAGTAACCTGCCCATGGCCACAACAAAGTATTTGAGTTGAAATATAGAGGGATGTTCATTGGAGTAGTTTAACATATGGGAAAATATGCCAAATCTGATATTAAAGAACGTAGGTTTCTGTCTTGACTCTACTTCTCTCAAGAGCTTGAGTCAGACCGAGATGTCCTCTTGAAGTGTCATCTGTTGGAAATATAATAGGCCATTTCCATAGAAAGTAAGCCATATTTTCACTATTAGTCAAATTAGGTATCCTCTCCAGCTGACCCATTTGTGAGAAAATATGCACTGGATCAGGATGAACATAAACTGAAGAAGCAGCAACTGAGTCATAAGATTTTCTCTTTCCCGTGGAAGAAACTTTTTCTGAGAAAACAGGGTATATTTAGCCTCGTTATAATCCTAATAGTTGATACAAAAGAAGGAGGAGCCAAATTTTCTCATTATGAAACTCATATATGGATATCTCTTCCATCCTCATATTCTGTAATTTCCTGATTATGAAAGTCTAGTTCCTGTTCTCTTTTGTCAAAACTGACCCCACTTAGGTCTGATTCAGTGTCTGGGATTATTTATAATAAAAGTACAAAGTTCATGTGGGTGTGTATGTTTTTTAATGGCAAGACTGATTAAATTTTCTCTTAGATCTGGAAAGTTTTTTTTTTTCTTTTTTTTTTTTTTCATTTACTAACAATCCAGGCAAGCATCAGACCAACAGTGCCACCCACCATGATAACAAGATAGTAAAGTGATATTTATAATACTGTTGTTTTTCTTCACTGTTATCAACAGTCAAAAAGAATAGGGAGATGTAGTTGAAACTCATTTTCCCTGTAATCAGCTTCTGTGATGTCTTTCTAACCTAATGAGGAAAGTAATAGAAGATTACATCCTCCATTCTTTTCCCTACTCTCCTCAACCAGGACTCTTTCCTTAGTGAGGTAGGAGCAGGAAGAGAGAACACTTTTAGTTGGTTTTAGTGAACTCCCACAATTACATAGAGTTTTAAAAGACTGAAATTAATTAAGGAAGTTCCATTTGGGATTTATAAGTCTAGGGAAATGCTTTCCTGTTTTACTAAACATAACTTCAATTCAAATCAATTAAATGGCATTTGTGGGGTTACTGTGGTGAGTAGAAAACTATTAATCAGTCCTTACCCTCAAGGGAATTCAATATAGCTACAAAAATGAAATGTATAGTATGAAAGAATTATGGAATTAAAGAGAAAAAAGCATAACTAAGAGCCCTAAAGATTTACTATCTGTTTCACAGATATTAAGTATTGTGGGAGGTCTCTTTGCCAGTCAACGAGCATTTATTATGCCAAAAAGATTCTTAAGATCATAGACAATCTAGAGTCAGAAAAACATGAGACCATCTAGTTCAATTCTGTTATTATACAGTTGTGAAAACTGAGGTCCAAACAAATTAACTGCAAACTTGTTAATAACTACCCACTTCTAGATATTCATATAAAGAAAAATAATAGTATTGAGAAAAACTAGATAATAATGATAATGGTTATTAAATACTGGCTGAGTTCCAAACTGAGGGGAAAGGTGGTTTTTTTTCAACACTACTGCTGATTTTTAAGGTGGGAATTCAAAAGAGGATAAATCTGAACATTGCTTGAATATAGTACCTGATAACGATAGCCTTTAGATTTGGAGACCATGAATTAAAATATAGGAATGATGGATTTTCATTAACAGGGATGGAATGCATGTCAGAAGGGCCAATAAAATATATATTTACCTAGAACCTTCCAAATATATTATAAGATGCTTTTAAATTTAGAGAGAGAGGTGGGGGAGTGGACAGAGGAAGAAGGAAAAAAATTAGCACATCTAATAAGTCAGAATTTCTTCTTAAACATTTGTTGTTCAGTCATTTCAATCATGTCAAACTCCTTGTATTCTCATTGGGTTTTCTTGGTAAAGATCCTGAACTGGTTTGCTATTTCCTTTTCTATCTCATTTGACAGATGGGGAACTTGAAGTAAACAGGATTAAATGACTTGTCCAGGGTCACTCAGCTAGTAAGTTTCTAAGACCAGATTTAACTAAGGATAATAAGTCTTCCTGACTTTAAACCCTCATTCAATCCACTGTGCCACCTAGGTGCCCAAATTAAAATCTTAACTATTGCCTCCACTTAATTATTAGTAAAAATGGTGAATTATTCAATTTTCCTTTTGCTTCCCCCTCCTTTTTCTGAATAAAATTATATCTAAACTTGGAAAGCGGGAAAAAATGATTAACACAAAAGTTAAGTGTAGTTAGCAAGATAAATATGATGAGCTGGTCAGACAGCAACTACTTCGTCTCAATGAATTGAAGGCAAAAGACCTGAAGAACCACATTCTAAGGTACTGGGGGAAAGGGGCAGAAACTTCTCCATTAATATGGTAAACCATTACTAGTGAGTTTTGAAAGATCTGGATGTACAAGAGAGTTGCCACAGAATCTGAAAAAGGTTGTTCTCTATACATAATTTGTGTTGATTGTTTTTAGTTCCCATGGATTTAATTATAATATATTTGCAGATGACTAAATGACTCATATACCTTCTTTTTCTTTTCTGAACTCCATGTCTGTCTCCCTAACTGCCAAATAGGCATTTTCAAATGCATATCCTTCAACAACTCTAAACCAACATGTCTAAAAATTGAGCTCATCCTACCCCAAAATCATCTTCTAAACTTCCATATTTCTATACAGAGTACCATCAGCCTTCTTGTAATTTAGATTCAAAGCCTCAAAACCATCCTTAACTTTTTCCTCTCACCTAACTTCCATCCACAATCTGTTCTCAAGATCTATTGAATGTATATCCATGAAATAATTTTTGTCCATCTCTCCTTTCATTTTTTCCCCCACTCAGATGGCCACTGCTCTATTTTAGGACCTCATCACTTCTTTGTGAGATTACTGTAATTGTGTCCAATCTCTTATTCTATCTAATCTATCATACACATATTTTCCAGGAGAATCTTATTAAAGAACAACTTAAATCATGCAACATTAAAATTTTTCTATTGCTCCCTATTGCCTCTAGAACAAAATTTAAATATTCTGTCTAGCATTTATGGTTTTTCCATATTTTAGGTCTAGTCTACCTTTCCCTTTGTTTCACATTATTCTCCTTTGTTCATGCTAGGTTCCAGCCAAAATGATCTCCTTCTTTTCATCAAATTTGGCATTCTGTCTCTTATATACATGCCTTTGTACTGGCTGTTTTTCAAGACTATTTCTATTCACACCTCCATCTCAGAATTTTTAGCTTCCTTCACGAGTTTGTACAGGTAATACTGCATAAAGGAAGCCATTACTGATTATATTCATATTCTCTATTTACTCAAATTATCTGGTATTTACTGATAGGTTTACGTGTTACATTTCCCATTAGAATCTAAACTTTTAGAGATTAAACTATTTGCTTGCTTATTTTTTTTAAATATCCAGCATCAAGCACAGTGTCTTTTAGATTGCTAGAACTAAATATTTATTTAACTGAGTAAGAACTAATCAAAAATAAAATGAGTTGCCTCGGTAAGTCATGATTTTCTATTCAGAGACATTCCTCTACAGACGGATTGGATGGCCACTTGTTGGAGATCTTGGAAAAGGGAACTAATTCAAGTATCAGTTTTACTGCAGTCTTTTCCAATTTAAATTTATGATTTTGAAAAAATAGTTGGAAATAGTGTCTAGGAAACTCGAGCATTTGAGACCTTCATTGAAGATGAGTGGAGGCAGTTGTAATGAATGGTTGGAAGCCCTTGAGTGATAAGTTAAAGGAATTACCTTTTCTCTCTTTCAGAAAGCAAGGCACATTGGGAAGTGCAGTCTTAGTATGAGAGTTAAGTCCAGTGTCAAATGGATGATCTTTGGACTCATCCTCAAAAGATATGAAGTTGATTATGGGACATACCAAGAATTCCATGATTCTTAGTAGGTGCTGTCAACCTAAATCTACCATATCCAATTAGGGCTGGGGCCTGACTATCTTGTTAAAGTAACTAGACAAAGGACTGCTGACAAGAGCAAATTTGAGGCTGGATATTTTATAAGCTATAACTTTTAAGCCAATTTATCATTAGATTTCAATTGCTTTAAGATAAGGCATCTGTGCTCAGTTAAGCTTTTTCTCATCTATAATTTTAATTCATTCATATGAAGGCTGATTCCCAAAACCAGAACTGAAAGATGAATCAATGAAAGGATCTATGAACTTAACAGACTGATTCATTTACTTTTCAGCAAAAACCCAGGATACTTACCCTTTGCTATAGAATTTTAAGATCTCTTATAAATTTGAAATTTAAAATTCTCATTCCCTAGTAGTTATCTGAAATAATATTTTAAGAAACTCTTGGAAAAACAAAAAATGGCATATACTTATTTTAGAAACAATAAAAAAGGAATAGAATAAAAATCTCTGTGCTATTCTACAGGTAATCTAGGTAGACAATATCTCAAAAAGAAGAAAAATAAGTATTTTAGAATCTGTCATAATTAAGAAAGTCTTTTATTTCCTCAATAATTCATACTTATTCCAGACACTATATATTTACTTATATAGTTCTCCACTCCTATCCCTACAATTTGCTTTCTCTTCCTAGATAGCTGAATCTTTTCCATTCCTTAGAAAACATTCCCATTTTAAATTTCTTTTGAAACTTTCCCTGACTAATCCAGTTCACAGTGAACTCTCCTACTACTGAACTGAAGTATTTATTGCCTCTAATACTTTCTTAAACACTGCCTTGTGAATCTTATATGTTATTTCTGTTTCATTTAAGTATGCTCCCCAATTAGATGATACATTTCTTAAAAGCTATGCTTTATACTTTCAATATTAATCTTTATAGTACCTATCACAGGACCATTTACACAGTAGATCATCAATAGATATGGGTTGATTTTTGTTTTTTCATTAAGGAAGGATAGAATCACTTTCATCTCCTTTCTAGTCTCAATAATATGCTGAGTTGGCAAGTCTCTCAACAGTGAGATGATTGGATCCCATTCTCAGCTAAGCTCAAGGATTTTTTTTTTCTTTCTCATTGAAATATTGTACTAAAGTATGACAACAGCAAAGGAAATGTTGGATTTTTGTTATCATATGAAGTTTATGGGGCAGGGGGAGATTATTTTGAATAAGAGATACTTGAGAAAATTTAAAGGATGTATTCATTTATTTCTTCATATCTTATCTCTCTCACAAATAATACTGACTGGTTTCAGACTATACCCTCAAGCTATAGCACATGTTTTATAACAGATGTTTTAGTGCCTGGTACTTTGCAATAGTCATCCATCGAAAATACTCTAATATGCCCCCAACCCCAACCACTCCCGGAAATAAAACAGCAAGAAAGCAAAGCTATCCAAACAACTAGCCCCCAGAGTCATTCTGGAACTTAGGAGTTCTGTCCTTGAGTTCATGCCACATGATCAGCTTTCTTTTTTTTTCTTAATTAAACTTTAACTTTGAGAAATTAGAAGAGCAGGTTTTTTTAAAGCAGATTTTTTGTGGGAAGTAGAATCTCCTTTGTCTAGCCCCATGTTGCTTTTTGGGACAATGCTAGATGAGGGTGATAATAAGAAGCAGTGTCGGTATTGCAATACAATTTGATTAATGGGGCAAGGATGTCCAGAGCCAAAAGCAATTTCCAGGTATACAAAGAGAAGCCCAGTGGATAACTGAGAAGTTTTGTCCCATTTTGTTTTTTTTTTCTAGAAGCATTCTTATGGTATAGCTAATAATAATGAATCATGTCTCGCCTATTTGAAAGATTTGACATATCAGTAGATACAGTTTGTTTCAATTCAATTTGCAGCCATATTAGGCAAAGGTTTACATTGGTTGGAGTCATGTTTCTAATGTTTTCATCCCATAATACAACTATGAATTGACTGGGACACACCGGGGTATTGTAACTCAAACACCTTCTACCTAGCATTCTAGTCTGGCCATCTGTCTGTTCATACAGTTTTGCCATCTATCACATTATATGTTTATATTTATAAGCACTCACTGGTTATTTTCCTTTCTTTTGCAATCACCCTTCTCAAACTCTCTAACCTTTTCAAACTGTAGTCTATAATTTGTAAAAATAGCATAATGATAAAAGATCCCGATACCAAAAAAGGCATTTTTCTAATGCACAGAACCATCAAAATGTATTCCCTAGAAGATAGTGGATTAGAATTGAAACTTTGAAAGATTTTTTTTTTGAGATAGATCCACCCATGTCAGAAACTCAGGGAAAAGCTTAACCAATTTTTTTTTATGCCATTGTCACAGTTCTGCCTTTTTTAACCCATTGGATAACAAATTGGGTTCTAGGAATGATAGATATTGATTGTTTCATAATATGGCAAATCACACAATAGCCATCCGGTCTGCACTCCCAACAAGACACATCGGAATATATCCTGTTGTGTTTCAGCATCAGGAAAGAAACTTAATTTTTATTCCAGTGAACAGTCAAGGTCATAATCATTATCTCCTGGGAACAACCAGCCTCTAAGAAAAGTTCAAATATCATCTATTGGTCTCAAAGATGTTTCCATAAATTAGAAATGCTCAAAGGAATCAAATGGGATTTGCAGATATCCCTGTCTAAATTTGGTTTTTACAAATGTCCTGTAGCCTTCCAATCAACATTTCTGCCACAACTCATTGTCTCTGGTCAGTAATGATGCCCTGGAGGTTGACACAGATCAGTAACCCTGGAGAGTCTTTGTTTGCACTCAAAATATTGAATAGCTTAGTCCTAATAATATCAGATAATTGAGTTCAGTCCACACTGCTCTATAGTACTGGGTGTAATCAGGCTATCCTAAAGCATGCTAGATAACTTAGTTCCTTAAAAGTTAGATGTTAGGAGTACTTAGAAGATATTCTTTCAGGTTACTAGCAGTCATTTCTCCCCTTACCCCCCAAAAAAAAATTATCTGCCATTTGACAAAGAAAGTATTGGACTCAGGAAATCAGGAGAATGGAGCAGTAGACTATCTAGAGCATCTGGGGTGCAAGCTAAGATAGCAGAGATCCAGGAGTCAGAATTCCCCAGAAACCAGGGTAACTACATGTGCTTGAGAAAACTACATGAAGCCAGAGTGAGAATCAGCTTCTGAGGGTAGAGTTCCTCATCTTTCTGGGAGAGTTTTTGTTTGTTTTCCCAGTTCTATAACTCAAAATGGATATTCTCTCCTGATACAGTTCTATAGTTTATTTGAATGTAATTTAGGGAGGTGCCCAAGGCCCTGAGAAGCACATTGTCATATAGCTAGAATATGTCAGGCGCAGACCTGAAAACTATTATATTAGATTATATTAGCTTAAATTAATTATATTTGTTATATTATACTATATTATATCATATCACATTAAATCAGAGCTGGATAGGGAAGGAGGATGGCTATTGCACCAAGGGTTGAGAATTTGGGAATTAAGAGGACAACCAGAAATAAGTGAAAATGATAAATAATCACAGAATAGGAAAAAAAGTATCCCAGAGATTAATTTCTTCTATTAGTGGTCTTCTAAGCTCCATTAACCTAAGCACTCTCAGGATAGGCCAGCATTTCAGGATTGAGCACATTTGTGTTTCTATTGGTAACTAATTTACTCTTCTCTCCTTATTTCTGAGGAGTAATTTCTGCACACTTGATGATCCTGACCTTGCCTGTTGTATCATTTGTAATCCTTGAATCACATCCATACTCAGTTTTGATAGGGAGAGGCATTAGAAATGGCACCAGATTTGAAGTTGGAGAATCCAAGATTGGATTGCACATGTTCCATTTACTATTGTTATGGATTTAACCAAGTCAGTAAAGTAAGGCAGCAAAGCCTTCTAACAATAATTTAATCAATGAAATAAGAAATTCAGACTAGATCATGTCTGGGATCTTTTATAGTTCATTATATATGACCCTCTGAATTCAGAATTCAAAACTGTCTAGGGAATCTATCAATTGTCAAATTGTGTTAGATTTCACCTCATTTGCTAGATTGGCATGAAATGTTTTGGACCTCTTGGTATTTGACTTTTTATACTAGAGTTGTGGTTATGTACTACCCCCCTATAAGAAAGTTTACTTCAGGAAATTCGGAATCAGCATTCTTACTAGTTTATAGACTTGAAAATGTCAGTCAAGAGCAAACCCTGAAACAAACAAACAAAAAGTTTAGAAAAAAATTTAAGTCAGTTTGGCAGAGAAAAGAGCAGGAAAAAAGCAAGGGTCCCTTTCTAAGACACTGCGAGGTTCATACTATATAGTATTCAAATAAGAGTATAAGGGCAAGCATCTAGATGGTCAGCACAAGCACATAGACAGGCAGTTTCCAGAAGAGATCACTTTCCAGTTAGAATTACTTGATATATATATATATATATATATATATATATATATATATATATGCATATACATATATATATATATCAGCATATAATTATAAACATTCAATTAATTTTGAACAAAGTAAAAAAATAAAATGTTGGGGAAGCTAAAGCACAAGCTTCTTGATTGGTCCCAAGACTTAGGTGGACCCAAAATAAACATTCTGCATTCTCTCCAGGGCCTCTGAGGTCAGCATCACATACAATTTCAAGTTAGACAAATTCTAGTCAAATACAGTTAAGCTCAAACAATATAAATAAGTAATAAATTATTTTCCTCACAATTCCCCTTTCTTGGGGTTTTTAAAGGCTAGCATTCTCATAAGCAGAGAACTGACTTAAGGTCTCAAAGGAAATTTATTAAAATAACCCAATTCAGAGAACTATGTTGCTCAGTGGAATGAGAGCCAAGCTTTGAGACAGGAAGTCCTGGGTTCAAATTTGACCTTAGAATTTCCTCCCAGTTGTCTAGCTCTTGCTCTGCTTCTGTCTTGGAACCATACTTAGTACTGAGTCTAAGATAGAAGGTAAGGATTTAAAAAATAAAAAAATAAACTGACTCAATGGAGGTACCTTCTTCTCTATCTATCTTTTCTATGGCTTTATAGCATTTCTTTAAGGAGGAATAGAGGCTGCGTTGGTGGCAAACCTTTCCCATTTATGGTAAGAAGAATCAGTCTGAGCAAAATCCCAGAAGATATGAATCAGAGGGCTTATATTTGCAACTGGAAAAAGGTGCATTACACAATACAGGGTGATTTCCCAGGCACTGAAAGCAACAGCAGAGAAAACACAAATAGCCAGAGGATCACAAAGAATCATAATCTCATACTTCTTCCAATATCATAAAAATTGAACAAACTTAGTTAAATAGTGTCATAATCTCAAACATACCCTAAGGAGACAAACCTCATTAAGCAGAATCTATAGATAAATTAAATCAGGTTACAGATTATACTACATTTAGAGAGTTCACAATGTACTGACTGAGAGGGGAAATTTATGTATCACCAGGATAAACAAGAAAACTCAGTGTCAGGGAAATCTTTCTTTGCACAGTTAACTAGGGCAGCTAATAAATAAATAAATCACAGGGGAACTCCCCTTTGGTTTCTACCTAAAGAACCCCAAATAGTTATTATTTCATAAGTCAAATTTTGGGAAGGTAAAGTTAATAATAAACAGAAGATAGGCTTTTGGTTGATCAAAAATGATTAGATGAATGACCCTCATCCCCAATGAATAAAAAGAATTTGGGCTTATACCTCTTACAGACAAATATAATCACCAGGGAACATTAAAAAACAGAGTAACAATAATTATCATCGATATTAAATAATATAAAATCTCATATCTGTTCATTCTAAATTTATCACACTTTTTTCCTATAAAACTTTTTGGTTTGGTGTTTCCATACTGATACTGATGATTAGTGTTGGTATGGTGGAATAAAATGTATTATAGGAATCCTGAGTTCAGATCCTAATTATGATACTTTCTAACATGGTCATACATGGGGAGGAGAGAAAGGGAACAAGAACTTGTTAAATGCTTACTCTGTGCCTAACACTGCGCAAAGTGCTTTACAGATATTATCTCAATTGATTCTCATATTGACACTATTTAAGTAGGCAGTCTTATGATCTCCATTTTACAGTAGAAGGTTCTGAGGCAGACATTGTTTTAAGTACCTTATAAAGTTTAGCTATTATCTTGCAGGGGAAGAAAGCAATTAGGATCTGCTTACTTTTCAGAGTTGAATATCTGCCTTTTCAAGGCAAATCATCTTTGATCATCTCAATAAGACTTGTTTCCTCTCCAAAAAAAAAACCATTATGGATAAAGGAAACCTGGAGTCATCATCATATGATCTGATACCAGATATTTAGCTGATGTCTTAAACTGGCAATCTTTCACAAAACAATGTACACAGTAGTCCCTATTCTTGAATGTAGGGGGAGAGGGAGGTTATAACCAGGTCATGACAGTAGATAGTAAAAGGATGTTGTGTCCTTTACAATACAGAATGAAAGGGATTCTCAGAGTGAGTGTACAGATTTCACTTAGGGAATTCTTAGAAATGTAGACAGT
>NC_058130.1:415235172-415282045 GCF_016433145.1 Gracilinanus agilis
GTGTGTGTGTGTGTGTGTGTGTGTGTGTGTGTAGTTTATTGGGCTTTTGCATTTTGACACCACTAGTTGGGAAGCTACAAGAGCAAAAATTCACGAAAACTTCTGATGACCTCGATTTTGATCGGTTTTTAGGCATGAGAGAGAAACCTGAGATAGGATTATTGTTGAATGAGGATGGCCTTATCGATCAAACTCTTAATACCACTCATTTCAAAAGTACCAGAGAATTGGGATTAACACATTAAGATTTATAAAAAACCAGCAAAAAAATCACTCCTCATAATATAGTTATTAATTCATTGTTATCATATGCTTCTTATAAAACTATAAAAACCCCAACTCTTATGGTTGGCAGGGGAGATGACTACTCCCAAAAAAGAAGCATGAAAAAGCAGGTTCTGAATTTTGCTCTCACCCAAACTCCTGGTTGACTAGATTCTAGTAACATAGAAAGGAGAAGTTCTTATTGTCCAGCACTTCAGGTTTACCAGCAACTCCTTTCAGTTTACAGACAGTGATATGCTGTATTGAGCTACATTATGATAGTATTTTTCCAGGGGCAATGATTTCTACCTGGACTTGAAATGCAAAGACACGAATGACAAAAGTTTCTGTTGTTTGTCTCTGAGCAGCATTTCTGATAGCACCTTACATGCTTCTACTTTGGAGGAGATCTTTCTTCTGGGAAAATGAACTTCAAATATATCATTTTCTGATTAAAAAAAATGTACAAGTCCCACATCTACTGTCTGGGATCACTGCCTAATGGCACATTTCCAAATAAAATTAGATTTTTGGGGTTCCTATGACTAGATATCAAAATAATAATTACTGGGCTAAAAAAAGTTTTTAACACTTGCTCCTTGAGACTCTTTAGACTAATAAATATGCATGCAAACCTAAATGCACACTTGGTGTGTAAAAGTCTTATGTTGTTAAACTATCACAGAGAACACTGATGTATATATAACAGGTTTCATTTAATAGCAGTTGAATTTGATGTGTAAGATCTGGCTCTTAATTTGCTATGTAACCTTGGGGAAATCCCCTCAGGACAATAGGGGACAGTTTCAAATTTCCTCTCATATTCTACCCCCAAATATATACTCACTCACAATTTTGTTTTAAAAATCATAGTCATTTCAGGATAGATTAAATTCACCTAGTAAATTTTGTCTTGCAACAAAAGGAAAGAATTTAACCAAAACCACACAAAGTTCTGAAGTCAAAGGCAGTCATTTTAGTTGGTTAGTCAATAGCTATTTGTTAAGTGCTTACTATAGATAATAGGTACATATCCTCATCTATTCTCTAGGATCAAGAATGTTCCGTGCAGTTAAATACCACTGGGCTTAATTTACATCTTTTCATTTATATCATTATAGTCCCTACCTCCATTTTTAAAAATTTTATTAAATTCATTCTCCATCAGTTCAAACATGTATTTACATGTTTCTATGAATTCTTCCTATTCATAATTTCTTATGATGTAAACAATAATATTCATCTATTCTTCTATTCATCTCTAAAATTTGTTCAACCATCCATTCCTTTATTTCTGGGTACTTACTTTGCCACCGTTTTTTATTCTTAGCACAAAAGATACTATTATTACTTTCTATGAATGAATTTATTTTGAATGGTGGAAAATCCCCATCCCCTCCACCATGCACCCATCATCATAAAGGGGTATTTATTTTGTATCAAGGTATTTGTATTATATGGAAGACTCTGAACCCTTGATGGGCAGTAACAAAGGAAGTGCAATTTTCAAATGAAGGGAGATAACATTTTTAAACTTCATCTTAGATGCAGAAATCCTTTACCACCACTCTGATCAGGTGGCAACCCAACCAAACATCCACAAAATGGGGAAAGAGAAAGAAAGAAGAGAGTGATAGATTTGACAAAAGCACAATGAAACTTTGATTTTGGACCCAGTTACAAGGTAACATGTCACCTAACAAGAGGGGTGATTTGAGGAGAATTTGAAGAGGAAATTGTAGCTTATTGTGTGTATGTGTGTGTTTACATACTCACACACACGTACACACACACCAATTTGACAAAAAGTATACTGTAACCTCTGATACTAATTTTTTTGGTGCTGAGAGTTCTACGTATACTGCTTGAGTATATATTTCAGTTGATTTCATATAAACTGAAAGATGAACTAAAAAATCTTCCTAATATCTCCTTGTTAGAAATTGAAACCATTGTTACCCTGATCTCTGTGTTGGTTAGAAATAGAAAATCCAGTAAAATAAAAACATTTTTTACATCAGTAATGCAGATAACCAGGCCATTTATTTATTTAAATTAGTTTTCTCCTCCTCATTAAATGCCCGTTCTTTTATTCTTAATTTGAAAACATCTTGACATTACCCTTTCTCTTCCTCCTCCCTCTTCCTTTGTTTTAATTATGGTGCCTGCGATTGACAAGCAGACAGGCTGGGAAAGACAAGGCAGCCTCCTTTATATCCTGTTTGACACAATTTAATGAATGTGTGATGGCTACTTTGTTATGTGTATGTATGTGTGTGTCTATGATTTTTTTTATTCCCTAGACCAATTAAACATTTGAAGACAAAACATGGAAATTATGAGCATGAAAAATGTGAGGGAGGAGGGGCAAGAAAGAAGTTAATTGACCCAGGAACCAAATATAATATTCATTTGTGCACTCACTTAATAGTTTAATAACTGCCAATTTGGTACAGGGATTCTGTGTAATTGTAATAAGAATTCCATCTCCGGTCCTTCTTGGGCAAAGGGAAGCCAGCAAATAGACTGTGGCCACTGGATGCCCTAGCCCTGTGTTTTATGATGTTTACTTTATAATCCCATCATCCCCATGCCACCAGCATGCTTGAGGGGTAGTGAAGGCAGCCGCTGCTGCTCCCTCTCGGCCCCCTGTCTTTCAGAGCTACCCTAAGGTACTTAAGAATGACAGTATAAAGAATTTCTGTGCAGATGAGCCTGTAGATTTGGGGAATTGGCTGCTTATAGACAGGGATTCTTTTGGTAGACTTAATTCCTTTAGCAAGGGTGAAGTACCATCTGTGGGGATTCCTGTCATGTATAAGGAAGTTAGTCATGCTCTCTGTGGAGTTGAGTTTCTTGAATTTTAATGAAACCCATGTCAATCTGTCTCTTCTATACCCCAGTGTTAAAATCAGTGGTCAGCTAGTCAACAATCACAACAGTAAATCACAGTAGATAAACCAACCAGGACAGCTATGAAGAATTTAAGGTGGCTTCCTCCTCACTCCCCCCACAGTGAAGACTCTTGGAGAATACATAATGAGCTCATGGCATTTTGCTTTAAAGGGACAGTCTTACATTTAAGACAGAATTTGAGAGTTGATTGTTCTTTTTCTTTTTTTTAAGAAGTTCTTCTTTTTGGAAGTTTTCCTGCACTGTTTTTATTTATATTCCTCAAAATAGATCTGTCATTGATTTCGGGGATTTGGTCCAGGTTATGGCAAAGCTGTATTTAAAAAAAATGCTCCAAGAGAAATGCTGATTCCAACTAAAGTGAAAATGAACTGTTATGCAGAAATTAAGAGAAAATGATGTGCATGCCACCTGCATATAAATTAAGTGTGAATGATGTAAGTCTGGAAGCAGGTGGCTGTTCTATATGAGATATTTACAATTAGTGTGTGTGTGCATCACTTGGAGAGCCTATCTCAGGCAAAACTGTACTCTATTCAATGATCTCCCAAAGGATTGCGCTGGCTCAAGGGACCATAGGACTACTGACTGTTTCTTCTAAAATAGAACACTACTAGGTTAAAGGCAGTGTTGTTGAGAAGTGCCTCTCAGTGTTATGTTGCTTGCATTGATAAGCTAAATAATTATTACTATTTAGAGGGATGACAAAGTCAAACTGAAACAGAAAGTTCCAGATAGAAGGAAACTGTACAAAGTACAAGTTTCATTAACTCAAACCATAACTTCTTGGTTCTTCTCTTGCTCAAATCAGAAATTATAATGGATTATTCATTGTTTTAAAGCATTTATAATCTCTAATCTTAATTTAACACTAGGCACATACAATCTAACCCTACTTATACTTCTCTGATCCCTTGCTCCTAGCACTATGCATTGTATACAGTGTATGTTCCATCACAGCGACTTGATGTTAGCCAAGTCAATATCATATTCATTTGTTAATCATCCACAAAGCTTAATGCTAATTCAAAAATGCTTCAGAGAGGCAATTTTCCAAATCTGTAAAATGGGCAATAGTTGCCAATCTGCATTGGTAGAGGGAGCAACATTGCTAGAAGTTTCTAATGCAAAAGAAATAAAAGGTTCAAATTAGCAAAGGAAAAACAAAAATATTTTAAATGGACAAGGAACTGCACTAATTACTGAGGATGATATAGTGGGTTGTTGGACCTATTCCAAACATGTTTAATTTTAAAATTGAGTAGTTTCTGGAATGGAAGCCTAAATTAAACTACACTGAAGGCCAATATGGCAGAACTTCCATACCAGTCTTTATGATAGTGTAACCAAATGATTGAATGTCCTGAAAGCATAGTCGGTGATCTCTCATACTTTTAATCAAGTTTAATCATTTCCTGATCTTGTATCTTCTTTTCTTCTCAGCATTTTGACTGTTAGCCATTTTCTCTAAATCTAAAATGTCAAGCAATCAACATATACTTGAATTATTGTAACCATCAATGTGTGTACCCTATAAGCACTCATAGCACTTTCTATCTTTCTAATTTACATTCATTCCCTATGTAGTCTTATATATCTATGCAGATTTTATTTATATGTACCATGAATGTCATGGGAGCCATGACTCTTCCTTTATATTTTATGTAGTGCTTTGTTATCTAAAGAAATTGTGAAAGAATAATCCTGTATTGAAGATTTTATAATTCCAAACCAACCAATAAGTAAAGTATCTGATTACTTTGGATGTGACATCTAAGGTGTGCATTTTCTCTTCATTGTACAGTCACTGTTCTCATTTGCCTCATCTGTCAGTACTCTGCTGGAAGCATATCCATTGAAATTATTAGAAGGCAATATCATAATGAATAATGTAGTCTTTCCCCTTTACTCCTGCAGGAATGTGGGTCAGACTTCCCTCTCTCCCAATGCTTCTGTATCCATGAGCAGACCGTCTTCTCTATTTCTCCCACTGTGCCTCTCCTTCCTCTACCCCAACTGTTTTGTTTTACCCTAAGTGAAAAAAATAAATCCTAGTTATGACTGAAGATGCCAAAACTCGAGACTCAAAATAGCTTAATGTTCATTCTCACACAATTAATAACTACTGAACCAGAGATTTGAATGCTAGAATCTTATGAAATACAGTCTATGGCTCTTTTCCCTAAATTTTACTCTATTCTGAAATTTCTAGATATGATGCTGCCTTTTCTTAAGATCTTTGTAATTCCCCTCTGGAATGTAGCACAGAGTCTCGATTGTAATGAGTGCTCCATCAATGTTTGCTGAACTCATTGTGTGTATATATATATATATATACCATATATTCACAACTCACTTTTTCCCTCTATGGCCATATTTAACATTTTATCTAGCATTCTGGATAATATCTAGATCCATAATTACAATGACCATTATCAAATTACCTTCTGGTGGGTACAGAATAGTTATCAGAGTCATACAGTAAGTGGAAAAGGAGTATAAAAAGTAGCATTGCAGATTAATGTATGCTGAGTCATAAATAGAGAAGTAACTACTTCCCTTTATGGGTCCAGTCCCATACTTCCTATATATTTGGGACTACCACCTTAAATAAACATTGAAGTCATTTGAACTTGCTTATCATTTATTGGAAATAAAATTTAATCCATATTGAGACATGGTATTTCATTAAGAAGTTTCTCTCTTTCTGTCTCTGTCTGTCTCTCTGTCTCTGTCTCTGTGTCTGTCTCTCTCTCTCTCTCTCTCTCTCTCTCTCTCTCTCTCTCTCTCTTTTTCTCTCTTTCCTTTATCAGTTCTCAGACAGAAGAATGCCAGGGGCTAGGGAATCAGGGTCAAATGATTTTCTTGGGGTCACCCAGTTAAAGATGTTTCTGAGGCTACATTTGAACCCAAGTCCTCCTGAGTCGAAGTCTGGCACTATATCCACTGTATTACCTAGCTGTTATACCTCCCACACCCCCCTCAGCAACTTACTAATGCAAAGATTTTTAACCTGCGGGTCATGAGCTTATTTCTTAAAAATAAAAATATTTTGAAAACTGTGTTTCAGTTTAATGAATTGTTTTTGTAATCTTGAGCATTTTATATATTGCATTTTTAGTATTATTCTGAGAAGCAGTTCATAGGCTTAACCAGACTACCAAAGGTGTCTGTGATACATACACACTCACACAAATATAAAGATTTGCTCTAATGTAGTAATCTGTGGCGAGCATGACAATCTGTTTTGGAAGAAGAAATTCCAGTGAGAGTTTAATATTTTAATGATCTCACAGGTTCAGGCTTTCATTGTGATTTGTTTGTTTGTGTATTTGTTCCTTTTTTATTAATCATTTAATTTTTCAAAAATACTCTTATCAAAGGATTAACAGAAACTTTCTTCAGTTTGCTAAGAATGACTTCCCTGTCCAGCTGAATGAAGCCAATCCTCTTTTTTGAAGGCTGGATCACCACTTCTCTGTAGTTTTCCCTCCTATGTAACTCCATAGGTTACCTCTTAACAGAAGACAGACATTAAGAGCTATTGTCTCATGTGTGTTAGTCTTAGATCCCAACCAGAATAGCAGGAAAAGTAATAGAAAGAGTGCAGTCTAGGGTTGGTTTAATAACTTTTTATCTAACATGAACAGAACCATGTCATTTAGCTAGCCCCTCAAGGCACCAGTTCCCAGGGCAATGTATATCTCACACTGCATTTGGATCAAATAAGATAATATGTTGAAAAGAGTTTTGAAAACTGTTGTGATATACAAATGGAAGTTGTTAAAATAATTCTTATCCTCCACATGATTTTAATTTAATTATTATAAGTAAAGTTTCTTACAGGCAGATATTGTGTTTTTTATTTCTTTAATCCCACAAAATCTACTCTAGCAATGAACACGTAATCGATGGAGAGGTGGTGGTAGTGGGGTACTGGTGGTAATGATGATAATATGATGACCTCTGGGCAGTGGGGAGAGCACTGAGCCTGGAGTTAGGAAGACTTATCTTCCTGAGTTCAAATCTGGCCTCAGATATTCATTAAGCTGTGTTGCCCTGGGCAAGTCATTTAACCCTATTTGCTTGAATTTTCTCATCAGTAAAATGGCAAACCATTCAAAACCTTCACCAAGAAAATCCAAAATATGGTTTCAAAGCCTCTGATATGACTGAAAAGACTGAACAACAACAAAAGGAAAAAAGAAAATACTAAGTAACACAGTGAAAAAAGCACTGGGTTTAGATTCAGAACACTAGGTTCCAAAACTGTCTCTATCACTTCCTGCCTGTGTGACATTGAAACACTCATTTAACTTCATTGGTCCTGTTTCCTCACGAAAAAATAAGGGAGATTCAACCATTTAGAAGGTCTCTTCCAGCTCTGATTCTCTGAGCCTATGAATAAATCTATGATGCCATAAATAGTAGCTGATATTTCACGTTTCACTCTGAAGATAAGCAGACTTTGAGCACTTAGGTCTTGACGTCAAATCCAGTGTCCTTTCTACTGGGGAGTGAGTCTTTCTCCCTATTTATATGGCACTTTGGTGTTTTCAAAGCATTTTACATACGTCAGCTCATCTGAGCCTTATGACAACCCTGAAATATTACAGCTGCTAGTGCTTCCATCATACAGGTGAGGAAATTGAGTCATACAGAACAGTGATTTCTTCATAGGCATACAGCTAGGAAGTGTTAGAGGCAGAATTTAAATCCATTCCTTCCTGACTATATCTTACACCTTGTTCCAATTTCATCTAGCTACTTAATAAATATTTGCTGAAAGTAGAGGAAATTACATTTAAGTTGTTAGATTTTTTAAGAATTCTAGAAAGATATTTTACAGGGGAAGAAATTGAATCCAATCGCTAGAGTGAATGTTTGTGACTCCTCCATGCCTACCTCTCTTTTTTATACAGCAAAACAAGACTTGGTTGTAGATACTCATAGACTGAAGCTCTATAATTGTATCTGCAACAGGAATTATATACTCCTGTTCTACTGTTGTTAAGGAAGAAATGCTTTAAAATATTTTATAAACCATGTAAAACTCTAAGACTAATCAGTCCTTTAGTGAATGGCTTTGTGCTGCATTTGCTAACTTCTGTAGGAAGAGATTGAGAGATTGCTCTCCTATCCATCCAAATGCATGTCTATGTTATGTGCTCATAATTAACAAGAATCTGGGAAATTCATATATGTGCTCACATGTAGACCCACATAGGTGTATATACATATATGTAAATAGATTTTTGCTTATTTTGCTTGTAGTTTTTATATAATTATATGTATATATTTTATATATTTCTATATGACTGTGGTGTAGCTCCTTCTTCTCAGCACCCCTTTCCCCCATCTCTTCCCACATCTAGCCTCAAAGAAAAGGTGGGACTTCAGTAATCTCTGAGATATCAGAATACTTAAATGGCTTTGTGCACTGTGGTTTCTAAGCATGAAGATGATTTCTGGTGCTGCCTGGAATGTGATTTGATCAGTAGTTAGATGTAGTCAAATGTGATCAATATCCCTGTTCTACCAGCCTACCCACCCCCACCCCCCATCCTTTTCTGGCAGTATCAATGGGGAAATTTTCTTTCTTATTTCAGTTTGGAAATTTCAGTAAAACTTAATCAGGCATGTTTTACTAAACCAAAGTGGTTTCACAATTGAGATATTCATTGATATTACTTACCAAAATGGGCTAAGATAGGACAGAGAGAAGTGCTTTTCTTTTCCATTAAAACACAAAAATGGAACATCCAAATTTCAATTATAGTATTTGCATCCACGAGTTTATTTTTTAAGATTAAATTTGGTGTCTCATGATTGCACTTTTATTACTCATAGATTATATCTTGTCCTGAATGTATGACATGTAAAGTACACTAGAATGGTCTGTCAATAACAAAACATTTTCTTTCAAACCATCTTCTCCAGTTCAAGCACAGAAAACTGTCCTCCAAATATACCCTTTCTCATTGAGCTCAATATGATAGAATTACTATGTGCTCAGTCCTCTGTTTCACTCGTTACATATCTTTTTGCCTTCTCAATTAATGATTTTTTCTCAAAGCTTTCTTACTATTAAAGGAAGGAGAAGGGCAAGGTTTACAGTTGATCAATTTGATATGCTTACAAGAAGGTGGTCCTTGCTTGGAATGGTCTTATTCTCTTATTTCTAACTTCCTTGGCTCCAATCAAGACTCATGATATATTTTTGATTGCAGCTCTCTCCCTATAGAATCTGGACAAGACCATTATCATCTTATTAAGAGGATGCAAGACAATATATTATAATGTATCAGGGCTGATTGTGTCCATTATAGATTTATGTTACATAATTTCAGCGGTGTCCTCCCTTCCTGTAGGAAGAGTGTACTTTCACGTTTTCCCTAATTGTTTTGATCCCATTCATCTAGGTGGCTTTTCATAACCTTTTCATCCCTCTTCACCTTTCCATTGCTTCCCTACTCTCCATCCTTTCAGATAAAGATTCTCCTTCAAACTTCATTAAAAAAATTGAGGCCCTTTGCTAAGAGCTTTTCCCTCTCTTCTATTGTTGATGTCTTTCCTCACTATCTCTTTCACCCCTGTTTCACATGAGAAGGTCATTTTTCCACTTGTCAAGCTGATTCCATCTCCTCCCATCTTCTACAACAGACTGCCTCCATTATCATCACCATCCTTGAAGTTTTTTTCTTTATTTATTTACTTGCTTCTTCCCTGTTTCCTACAACCACTGCTAATCCATTAAGCAAAAAAACAAAAACAAAATTCTCACCTGATCTAGCTTTGACCACTAGTTATTATTTCATATCTTTCTCCTCCATCTCAACTAAACTCTACAAGTTTAATCTGCTTTAAGTGCCTCTATTTCCTCTCCTATCACCTGCTTCTAAACCCTATCAATATGGCTTCTATCATTTAACTGAAATTTCTCCTTTTAAGGCTAAGTAATATCTGTATTTTTCCCAGTCTAACAGTCTTAACTCAGTCCTCATCCTTCTTGAATGATATATATATATAAATTTAACACTTTTGCTCACTCTCTCCTCAATGATATTCACTCCTCTCTAGGATTTGTAAGAATTAAAATTTAGTTATTATAGCTATATATTAAAAATATGTGGCCGCCAGGAATCAACAATTCAGGTTGATTCCGTAATTAAATCAGACCCAAGTCAGCATCGGGTTGAGGAGTTTATTTACAATCAGGTAGGTAAGGGTAGGAATAAAGAGAAAAAAAAAAAGGTTAGAAGGCTAATTAAATGAAAGCTGTAAGCCACAAGGCCCAACAGCCAGATAGGCAGAGTTTAGAATTGGCCCAGCTAGGCCAAGGAAGCCAGCCTAACTTACCCACGTGACAATACAGAGTGTAAGCTGTCTGTGGTCTCAGGAGATGCTTCTTCCTCCAGTTCCAGAAGGCAACTGCCCCCACAGGAAGTTCACTCACTTACTTAAAGAGATCGTGTCTTTCATCACTTCCTGTGGTCCACCTCTAATTCAAATGGACAAATGGCAGTTTCTACATTGATTTGGACTGCCCAAAGGGCAGTCCCTTATTCTTGATTTGTTACTTATTGTCACGTGTGGGTAACTTGTCTCCCCTCCCCACTAAGGGAGGTGGGAGTGACATCATTAGCACGCCTGGGTTGAGTAGATTTTTGACTATTAATGGGATCTGGCTAATTCTATTTACACAGATTTCATGATACCAATCCCTCCTAGATTCCCTCATATTATTTATCTGATCCTTCTTTCTAAGTTTCCTTTGGTAGATCTTCATTTAAGTCATGTCTATTAATCATGATTGGCTTCCAATAAATGTTTAATAAGGGCTTTTTTTTGGCTGCCTTACTAGCTTATATCCTCAAGATGATTTGGTTGGATCCAATCCTAGAGAAAAGACTCTTGAAGAGGCCACCCTCTCTTCTGGACATTACAAATTATCTCACAGGACTACTTAACTGTTTTGGGGATAAGTATCTTTTCTTTTGCTCCTTTCTTCCTGAAAAGTTTTGGGAAGAGAGAAAATAAAATGGGATGATTTAATACCACTTTTCCCCTTTCCACTTTAAAGTAAGAAAATTCCTATACCTTTAAAAAGATTCTTGCTTAAAACCAAGCCTCTATTCACATTAGTGAAAGTGCTAACTGTCTGATATTTTCAATTTGGGTCACATTTAGTGCCTGGTCCAAACAGACGTAGTATGGTTTCTTTGAACCTCATGAGTAGGTTTCAGATCATCCATGAGAAGATTCAGGAACAGCCAAGGTTTTCCTTAGCCTAATGCTTCTGTTAGCTGTTACACTGTTTCCCTGTTCAACTTGGTTCTTGTGTAGTAACAAACTTGATGACAAAGCATTAGATACTATTTTTATCTGCCAAAAGTGCTCAGTTATTTTAGTTTGGTTTGAAATTTTTTCGAAAACCATTTGGTGCTGGATAAGAATTACAATGGTGGGTCAGTGAAATAGATTAGTAAACAATACATAGTAGTAAAGTACCATAGTAATCTAGTGTTGGATAAACTCCAAAATCCAAACTTTTGGGACAAGAACTCACTGTTTGACAAAAACTATGGGTATAACTGGAAAACAACATGGCAGAAATTAGATATAAATCAACATCTCACATTATATATAAAGATAAGGTTAAAATAGGTACATGTTTTTTTCTGCCAGATCTATAGATAAGGGAAGAATTTATGACCAAACAAAATATGGAGTATTACAAGATATAAAGTTGGGACAGCAAAATGAGTTAGTGAATAGAGAACAAAGTCTGGAGGAGGAAGTCCTGGATTCAAATTTGGCTTTAGACACTTAGACCCTGGGCAAGTTACTTAACTGCAGTTGCCCTGCCCTTACCATTCCTTTGTTTCAGAACTCATACTACCAGTTCCAAGAAAGAAAATGGGGGTTTTAAAAAAAGGAATATATAAAGTTGATAATTTTGATTGCATTACACTAAAAAAATTTTTTTCGCACCAACAAAAGCAATGCAACCAAGATTAGAAGCAAAGCTGGGGCTGGCGGATTTGGGGGAGGGAGAGAGATATAACAAATTTCTCCTATAAATACCTTATTTCTCAAATAGATAGAGAACTGAATAACATTTATAAGAATAGAATTCATTTCCCAGTTGAAAAATGGTCAAAGAATTTGAACAGGAAATTTTCAGACAAAGAAAGCACAGCTATTTATAGATGTGTTTAAAAAAATGCTATAAATCGCTATTGATTAGAGAAATGCAAATTAAAACAACTCTGAGGTATCACCTCAAACTTATCAGATTGTCTAATATGAAAGAAACAGAAAATTATAAATGTTGGATGGGATATGGAAAAATCAGGGCACTAATGCGTTATTGGTAGAGTTGTGAACAGATCCATCCATTCTGAGAAAAAATTAGAACTATGCCGTAAGGGCTACAAAACAATGAAACAGAAATACTAATACTTGGTCTATTTTCCAAGGAGATTTAAAACATTTTGCAAAGGATCTATTTGTACAAAAATATTTATAGCATCTTACTTGTGGTGGCAAAGAATTAGAAAATAAACAGAATATACATCCATCTGAGAATGTCTGAAGAAATGGTGGCATATAATTGTAATAGAAAACTATTGTGCTATAAGAGATGATGAGCAGGATGATTTCAGAAAAACATGAAAATACATACATGAAGTTATTCAAAGTGAAATAAGCAGAATCAGGAGAACACTACACAATAACAGTCATATTGCACAATGATTAAATGTGAGTGACTTATTCTCAGCAATACAATGATCAAAGACAATTCCAAAGGCCCATGATTGAAAATTCTGTTCAACTCCAGAGAAAAAAACTAATGAAATCTGAATGCAGATTGAAGTATACTATTATTTAACTTCATTTTCTTTCCGTTTTTTTCCTTCTTTTTTATATGTGTCTTCTTCTACAATATGACTAATATGTATATGTTTTTTGAATGACCAAACTTATATAAACTATATCAAATTATTTTCCTTCTCAGAGAGAAAAAGAATAAGGAACTCAAAACTGCAGAAAACAAATATTAAAATTTGTTTTTACATGTAATTAGGATAAAATAAAATATTATTAAAAAGATTTGTTGAACTGAAGTAGTACTCAGATATGAAAAAGAATAATAATAATAATAGTAATAATTCAAACCTGTTTGTCCCATGAAACTTCAGAGCATTTTGTATGAAAACTTATGAACAGTGTTTAAATAGTTTTTTAAATTAGTACTGCTCAATACAAAAATATTCAATCATATTACTTTAATAAAAAGACACTTCAAATTTACTTTGTACAGTGATATACATGGTGAGAATAAAAATAAAAACTGAAAAAACTGATTTTTTTAAGAATCATAGATTTCTATAGTTGAAAAGGATCTCAAAGTTCATGTAGTCTAACCTTCCTTGGAAGTCTAAATGAATAATGACTAGAACTCCCTTGGCAAGTGGTCATCAATATTATTCATGAGACTCTCTAATGATACTGAACTCACTATCTAAGAAGACAGTCTTATACATTTTTGCATAGATTTTATTTTGAGGACTTTATTTGTCATTGAAATATATTTCCAACTCTCACATAATTTCATTCTCTAGGATTACTGGCATTGAGAACAAATATAATGGTTCCTAAGTCTTTTCTTCTCTACGCTAATTCCAGTTCATTCAATTATTCCTCATATGGCTTTGTTTCAAGTGTCCTTTTCCATCTTGGTTACTCTCATGATAAAATATTCCAATATTCTAATACTACCACTTCCATTCTTTAGCTGTTCTTCAGATGTAGGTATTATCCTTCTTCCAAATAGTACAGATTATAATCTACCCATGACTCCTCATACAACACTTTTTTTTTCCTAGTCCTTTTATAAAGCCTCAAATAAGGATCAATGAAATATACCCAAGATATTTCCCCTTTAATGTTTTCTAGATTCCTGTGCAAAAATAATGCTGTCCATCTTTTATCCTTTATTATCACTGTGATCAGCTTTCTTAATTTTCTTTGCTAATATCCCACTTAAAAGGAGGAACTCAATCCCTTGAAGATAATGCTCCAAGAAATGGATGGTAGGGTACAGTGGGACTAAACCTTTTTTATTCTAGAAACTGTATTTCAATTAATGCGACCCGAGATTATATCAACCTATTTATCAGCCAGCTGCTAAAATAGAATTGTATTAATGAACATCTGATAGAGCAATTCATTAGGACTGGAAGTCTGATGGAAACTGATGTGACCTTCCCTCTCAAGATATTATGCCCCTTGGTTCCTTCTGTGAAGGTATAGATTTCTCGAAACACACCAACTTCCATTATCCCATGTTATCTTTTCTTTCTCATTTTTACTCAAGGGGCCATTGACTTTGTGTTGCCCTTGTCAGGATCTCCTGAGCTGTTGGTAAGCTTCAATTTCAGTTTAAAAAGAAAAGGGGGAAGAATGAATTTGTCCCCCTTTCTCCTCTAAAAGCCAGCGAAAATAAAAATAAAATAAAATAAACAAAACAACCAAAAAAACAAAATGAAACTATAAAGTGCCAAAGAGCAGTGTTTATAAGTTTTCAAATAGAAACTGAGAAACACCAATAAAGTTTGGATTCAGCTCAAGTGTACCATCAACCTCAGGCAGCTCACCCCCCCCTCCTTTTAATGGTCCATTTGTCTAGTCCCCCTGAAAGATCTATAGAGAAAATTACTGGGGCAGAATGTAGATCCAATTGCACATCCTGCAACAGGAGAAACGATTCCTGTTCTCATCATTTGGATCGATAATTTGCTAACGCAGTATTAGCAACAGCAACAACTCCACCAGGTTAAAGGAGTTTTACACTGAATAATGACGGCCTGGAGAAGGGAAAAGCTTTGGGAGTAAATCCTGGCAGCCTTTTACTATTGAGAGAGCACATGCCAGTGAATCAATAGTAGCTGTGGTGAAGCTGGGCTGTAAAGATGCTTTATTGTGCTGCCTAAGTACATTGGCAGGGAAGCTCCTCTTAATATTAGCACACAGGAGCCAGAGCAGCTGAACCTGGCCTTCTGAAGGGCCTTCTATTCTTCTGGAGTGCCAGTGCCCTTCCACAAGTGCACCAATGGTTCTTTTCTTTCAAGAAGTTCTATTCATTCTTGTAGGACAGTCTTCCTGGGGGCATAATCATTCTTACAGTTGAAATGGAGCATGAATTCAATAACAAGAAAAGCAGTTTCTCACCAACTAGGAGAGAGACAGGCAATATACTCTCCTCCATGCCCAAACATTATATATATATATATATATACACAAATATATATATTAAATTGGGATTCTCATATATGTATACAAAATATATGAAATTCATATATATGAAATGAAGTTCATATATGTATGAAATAAAATTCATATATATATGTATATATATATACACATACTACATACATATGGATATATTTGATTTTTTGTTACACAGTGATTTCCCCAAGCCTTACCTTCAGTAGAATGTAAACTTTTTGAGAGTAGAAGATATTTCAATTTTGCCTTTGAATACCCAATACCTAACAATAGAAGATATTTAATAAATACTTGTTGAATTGAATGGAAGGGAACTGGTGGAATAAGGAAAGAATAGTGGTTCATGACCTAACTTTATCTGTCCCCCTCATTTACTTGGAGAAGCTCAACTTTTCTTTTCCTGAATAAAACTATAGACTCATAGAATCTTGGTTTTGGAAAAAGTCTCAGAGGTCATCTAGTCTCACCCTTAATATATCTTGTTCATGACAGTTTTAGTATTTTACAGCCATGAAGAACCTTGAGGATTATAGATTTAGAGCCAGGGTTTTGACATCTGGGAACTTTTTTTTTATTTGAAAATTCTGATAACTACATTTAAATATTATTGGTTTCCTTTGTAATCCTATTTATTTTATGCGTTTAAAACATTATTCCAGAAAGAAAGAAAGAAAAGGACATCTATGAATCATTTAAAAATACAAATAAGAGAGCAAATATGCAGAATGGGATCCAGATAAGCAAAGCAGAGTTGGAACTATCATGTTAATTTCACATATGGTTCTCTTTTTTTCTGTTCTTTGAATGTGGAAATGTTTACATTTGTTAATGCTTATCAAATTTGAAATTGTAAAAAGGAAAATTTTTTAAACCTCCATAATTCCAAAAGGGAACTTCACCATGATTCCAATGGCATCCTTGCTACAAAAACAAATAAATAAATAAATTAAGGTTAACAAACCCAAATTTAGAACCAGAAAGCACCTGAGGGGAATCATTGATCTTTTTTTTCCTTTCAGATGAGGAAATAGGCTTAGAGAATTTAAGTGACTTGTCCATTGTCACACAGATTTTAAGTAACACAACAGGAAGTCCAAACCAGATCTTTTGACACAAATCCAGAGGCTAACTTTGTTCAACTCAGCCTCACTTAAATCCAATTCACATACGGGTCAAGACACCACCAGATAATGTTACTGATCCTTTTCAACAACAATTCAACTCAGAGTTAAGTTATAATTATAGAGGGAAATAAAAGATCCCAAAACTTTAAGGAATTGTTTAATGTCATTTAACTAATTTGAGACACTTCACCAAGGTTCTTTTTGCATATCATTTTTATTTACATTCAAAGAATCATAAAATTTTGTAACTGCAAAATTGAAATGATTCTTTATACCAGTTTCCTCACCGTTTACAGCTTTGATTTAATTCAATGAACACTTGATATGTGTTCATTATTTCTTTAGCACAGGGAGATACTATACTCATCACTGAGGTTACAAAGATGAAATAAAACATAAGACCCTGGCTTCAAAGGATTTACAGATGAAATGAATTTCATTGAGACCAAGGGTTAAGTTAAATGACATGGGTCACAAAACTACTAGGGGGAGACAAGGACTCTTATTTCTTGGTTGTCATTTTGTTGTTCTTTGCGTTCCCTTTCCCCAGTCCATCCCACATCCTTAGGCTGACAAGAATAATAGTATAAATTAAAACTGTTTCTTTTATTCTTGTCTTTTATGGAAATAAGTATTTTCTCTCCAAGATATAAGGAAAGGAAATGATCATCTTTCCCTTGACAACATTCCCCATGACAACAATCAAGGTGTTAGGTGCACAAAAATACTAGAAAATGCTAGTTGCCTGAGTGAATGAATGAAGAGTGATTACAAAGCACTTGGAAGGTACTTTTATCTAAGACCAAACCCTCTTTGATTCATTTCTCCTCCCTGCTATGTACTATCATGAAAATAATGAACAAGGGATTCCTCTCCTAGAATGTTGGGACACATTTTTAATTATGGAGATGGAAGTGACCTTAGATATTAACTTCATCGTTTACAAAGTATGACAACTAGTTAAATTAGAGACATCTAAAGGATGAGGTCAAATGACTCAGATCATAGATGGAGATCTAAAAAGGACCTCAATGGTTATTTGTAGTTTGAATCTATAATTTTATAAATGAGAAAACTGAGAAATAGAATGATATCTTGCCTAAAGTCAAAAAGTTAATACTAAGTATCAACATGATATTCCGTTGCAGATCCTCTAAAGCAGGGGTCTGCAACTTTTTTGGCCGTGAGAGCCATAAACGCCACATTTTTTTAAAATGTAATTTCGTGAGAGCCGTACAATATGTTTAACACTGAATACAAGTAAATATGTGCATTTTATGTAAGAACAACACTTTTAAAGTACAATAAGTCTGTGAACTATTTTTAATAACATTATTATGTGCTAACCAATGATGAATAAAGTACATTAATGTGACTTCTGGTGCTGAGTGGTTTTGCTGATGATTAATCAAAATTGATTATTAATAAAAAACAAGACTTAATGGGGCACTATAGTACTGATATAACTGCACACATACATATAAAACTCCTTTACACTAGGAAAATTGCTGAAATAAAGAGAGAAAAATTCAGGGAAGAATGCTTTTTCCTCTCCCTCTCTCAAGTCAGGCAACAGGAGAAGAAAAAGCTGCCGACCTGCTGGTTAAGCCATTTGGCCACATAAATTAAGTAGGAGATCAGGAGATTACAGAAAATAATATGACTTGTGTGCAGGCATTAGTAAGTAGTGGGGGAGGAGGGTACCTTTTCATGGAAAACTGGCCTGGACACATCACACATATTTCCTGGTACAGGTGTTTATCAGTGCTGCCTACTCAATCATTCTGTATCAAATGAAACAACTACTGGGGAGAAATGCTTCTCACTAATGAAGCATATGTAAAGATGTAATCTGACCATAGTTCCCCTTTAAGAGCAGGTAGAAAAGTTAAAAACAATAACAATCCCAGGAATAGGGAGTGCAGACCCCATGAATGCACTGAGATAAAGCCATGTAAATCAGAGGCAGAGGGTAGAGAATGGAGACAAAAGTGATCAATCACTATACAGAACCCCAAGATGTCAGTAACAGGTGTGGAAAGAGCAAAAGGAGGGCAGGAGGAGGAACACACAGCACACCTACCAAGCCGAACTAAAGACCAAGATTCCTCTCGCGCGGCAATATCAATGAGGGAGCTTCTATCTTAGAAGATAGTTTTGGTACCGGAAGGATCACGTGACGTATCACGTGATGCACGGTGTCATGCGTAAACTGTTAGTTACTGTGCTGTGGTTGACTTTATGGCTCCTGCAGAAAGAGCCACATCTGGCCCTCAAAAGAGCCAGATATGGCTCGAGAGCCACACGTAGCCGACCCCTGATCTAAAGTAAGGATTCTTGCCTTTGTCACATACTTTTTCAGGATCTGTTAAAAAGGAATGAAACAGAGGGAGAGAGAACATGATTGAATGAAAAACAATAATAGCTAGCATTTATAAAGGACTTTAAGGTTTGCAAAGGACTTTGCATATGCTATTCCATTTGATCTTCTCAATAACGTGAAGTATGTGCTTTTATTAATCCTTTTACAGAAGAGGAAACTGAGAGGTTAAGTGACTCGCCAGGGTAATATATCTAAGGATCTGAGGTAGAATTTGAACTCAGGCCTTTCTGACTCTAAGTCCAAAAGTCTACTTTTTTAATTATTCACAATGAGCCAAGCACTTTGTTAAGCATGAAGATTACAAATATGAAAATAAATTCAGTTCCTCACTCAAGGAGCTTACATTCTAATAGGGTTAGGCAGTCAGTCAGTAAACTTTTATTAAGTACTTTATTAAGTAACAGGCACTGTGACAAGGATTGAAGACATAAAGAAGGACAAAATAAATATGGTTCCTGCTCTCAAGGACGTCACAGTCAACAAATATAATAATAATAAGTTTATATCACTTACTAAGCATTAGGAATATAAAGAAAGAAAAAGAAAACAAATATAAAAACAAAAGTCCCTGTTCTCAAGTAGCTCACAGTCAACATATATATAATAGTAATATTTTAATATCCCCTACTATGTGCCAGGCATTGTGCTAAATATTGAGGATATAAAGGCAAAAATAGCCTTTCTCTCAAGGAACTCATAATCAACAAATAAAATAATAGCAAACATTTTATAGCACCAATGATTTGCCAGGCCCTATGCTAAGTGCCTTACAAATATTGCCTAAATTGATCTTCATAACAACTCTGGGATATAGGTGCTACTATTATCCCCATTTTACAGATTACAAAAATTGATGCAGAGTTTTAGCGACTTGCCTAAGGTCTCAGAGCTAATAAGTTTCTGAGCTAGGATTTGAACTCACATACTCCTGATTCTGGGTCTAGTACTTTACTCACCATGCCACCTATCAAGGAATGTTAATAAAAATGGAACCCTTTGGTCTAGAAAGTCACAGGAACAGTGACCGGAGCCAAAGAAGTGTAGATTCATATACCCTTTCCAGAAGCAGTGGCAATATTGATTTGACTATGGTTCAGAACTGGAAAAGGAGAATGAGAGGTTATGAGAAGAGAGGGTATATAGCAAAACAATGATTAGTAAGAAAAGTAAGATGAAGAGGGGCTGGAGGTACTTAAAAATAGCAGATCCTGTGAGATATAACAAGTCTCCAAGGTACAGGAACTGAAGCAGTTAAGTTTTCCAGGACATGGTCTATGGCTGAAGGTACAGCTGTTAGGCAAATGCTGGTAGGAAAATGACAGGAGGTTAATCCCTGTTATTTCTTTCCAAAAGTTTCATGATACAGATAAAACAATATTCTATTCCCCCTTATACCTAATTCCTGAATTTATGCCCTCAATCCCAAGAAGATTTGTGGAAGATGTAACTTTAAATCTTTGATATCTCCTCCTTTTCAGAACGTCCTTCTCTTCCTACTTTTTAATAGTCCTATTTAAAGCACTTATTTTCTTTATGATCAGCCCTGAACCCCAAGATTCCCATCAAAGGCATCCCTTCTTGGTTTATTATGTCCAACATCTTTCCTTTAGAAACATGATAGAACTCAGGTCTGTGAGTTGCAACACTGGAGGGGTGTTCTTGGCTCTGTTACTGACTTTCTCTATGCTCATGGCTATAACTGCCTTGTTTAGGTCCTCAATGTCTCATCAGTATGACTGGATCTTGGATTTGATGATTTGTAAGCTACTTCCTTCACTTTTAGCTCCAAGAGTCTATGAGTCTATAAATTTATGAGCCTAAATCCCATTTGTTCTGTTCCCAGTCCCCTTAGGGTTCTGCTGACCTCTTCTGATCTGTCCTATAATGTTAATGGCAGATAATGACTTTTGCATTACATACTTGCATTTTCACCCTGCTCCTATTATCTTTATTAAATTTAGGAACTAGCATGGAACTTTCAGTCAAGAATATCTTTCTACCTTTATGTAAAATGACCATCGATAAATATTTGCCTCAATTATCACTAAATTGGGTTCAAATCCTGTCTTTGTCATTTACTACTTAGGTCACCATGGATATGTCATTTAATCCTCTCTGGATCTTAAGTTCCTCACCTATACAATGAATGATTACCCTATGTGGAGGGAATATACAAACTCTTTGTCTACAAAAATCTGTAATCCTAAAATCCTTACCAAATCTTCAGGTTTACTAAGCTTCTAAAGAGTAGTTATATAGCCCCTGGTTGATTCATAATTCTTCCTTTGCCATCATAATTTGTTCCAGGACATTTAAAAGACTTAGAAGATGCCTATGTCCCAACTTCCCATCTGCCTACCAAACTGATGAAAATAAAGACAACTCTAGTCATGATAGTGGTGGTGACAATACTGATTATATCAAGGACAAAGCATGGCAGCAGCAGTGATGACAGTGTTAATCACAGTCATGAAGATCATGCCAATGATGTCCAAATAGCATTGGCTATTTTGAAATTGAAGAACAAGGAATGTACACTGGTGGTTTCCCACTTTACGACTTTCAAGCTAAGTTGCAGCTCAGCCACAAAGAAGCTATAGAGAGAAGTGGAAAAGTTGTAGAGGGGAAAAAGAAGAATGAAGAAATATGCAAAGTGTTAGTGAAGATGTTAATTGAAAGATAATGAAGTCTTTCTTCAGGGTTCATTTTGGTTGATAGTGCTGCCATATTAGCTTCAAGTGATCCAAGAGCAGTGAAAGTGAAGTAAGTTCTGATGAAGGATTAATTGTGCCTCCTTTGTCATCCCAGGTTATCCCAGGACAGTTGGAAGATTTAGAAGATGCCCTCGTGCATGCCAAGATATGGAGCATGAGGAGATTCAGATCTGGCTGGATGGGTGGAGACAGAATTTCTTTCCTGACCTTTGCCTTTGTGGGTTAAGCTGGGAGACACCTTGTGTTATTTTCCAGTTCCATAATTTAACCCAATGGGCAATGCATACTCAGATTTTAGAGCCTGCTAGTAACTAGCAGAAATGCTGCAAGAAAGTTAATAGCAAGTTAGTTTGGACACTTAGCTCTGGGGCTTCTTCCAATGTATTCCCTCCTTTTTGTTTGCTTTTTTCCCCTTCTAGTCATTAGCAAGATACAACAGAAGTCTATTAAACTAAGGAGACCAGCATCACTTCACTATCCTACCCTCGTCCTTCTTAAGGCAGCTTTCAAGACTACTAAAATTTCAAGTTAATGACAAGAAGAAAGTAAAAACTATAATAATGAACCTGGCAAGATTATGCAGAAAAATTCATCCTTAAAGAAGTGATAAGACAAGCCTATCCCAACATTTTGTGCAAATGGGAGATGGTTGGTGGTGGCATTTTGCAGATTTTTTTGGTGTTAACTTTTTTTTCTTTCCCCTTTCCCCTTTTTAATAATTTTTTAAATCTAAGATGTCTCTCTGGGAGAGGATAGAGGAGGGATATTGGCTGAAATTCTGGCAATGGAGAAACACATCTCAAAAAGAATGTTTTTTAAAAACAAAATAAAATAAGGGTAATTCCTCTTCTTTTATGGCATACTGATGGGATTTATATGTAAAGAGCTTCTCCTATTTGTTCTTTTAATGCCCTTGCAGGATGTCTTAGTTGGAGAAAAGTGACATTTGCTAAGATAATCTACCTTCATTGGGAGACCACCTATATATTTCAGAAACATTTACCTGTGTTCAGATATAATACTTTATTTTTAGGTATTCTTGGTGGGGGATGGGGGTGGATCATCACTTATGAAAGGAATAAAACTAATCCATGGTGCAAGTGATTTGATTTTTTTAATGTTTGTGTGGATATGTGCAAATAAATGAATGAATAAATTAAAAATGAACAAATAAATATACCTATATTATATCTACACTGGTGATTGTGTTTTGCTCATGGAGTTCTATGCCTTCTTTGATGCAAGCACAGAATGCTGAGTGGTCCTGTGTCAGTGTTTCCCATGTCTCACAATCCCTTCAGAAAGATACATTATGAGTATCCTTTTTTTGATGGAGAAAAAGGTTTATTTTTTAATGTTTAATTTTTTAAAATTTATGTATAAGTATTTTTTAATGGTTGCATGATTCATGTACTTTTCCCTCCCCCTTCCCGGAGCCAACAAGCAATTCCACTGGGTTATACATGTATTGTCACCTTATGAGTATCTTTACACAGCTTCTTCTGACTACCAGGTGAGTGCTTACCATTTGCCAGGTCTCCATAAAATAATCTTTTGGGTAAGCATGTGATTGGCCTTCAAACTACATGACCAGCATATACAAGAGTTGTACTTTTTATAATAGAGTTATAATGTTTGGCAATTCAGCTCTAGAAAGTACTACAGTGTCCAGTGTTGGGGACCTTATCTTGCCAGGCGATCTTTAAGAACTTCCTGAGCAATTCAAGGGGAAGCAATTCAGTTTTCTGGCATGATGCTGGTAGACTCTCCAAGTTTCAGAGGCATATAACAGTGTAGACAGTACAATAACTTTGTAGACCTTCTGTGCGATAGGTAGCCTGATGCATCTCTCTCATTATTTCATTCAGAACCTCCCAAATGCTGAGCTACCTCTGGCAATATTTGATAATTCCTGACACTAGAGTTGCAATACATGAAAACCCCATGAAAAAGATCTGGCAATAAATGGCAATCCTGGATACTACAGATCCAAACACAATCTTGGAGGAGCTGTCACAAACCTCTTTGGCATATGCTCCCAACTAAGATTTTCCTGGAAATATCAGAATTTGATTCATATCTTCACCAAAAGTCTTTGGCTTATGCCTTTATCCAGGAAAATATGAGAGTATCATTATCTGATTTATCTTGTTCTTCCTAAAAGTATCCTCAGTGTTTTCTAAAACTGACAAGACATCTTACAAAGGACCTGTTTTGGGGGGTGGGGGTTCCAGAATAGACATATAGCTGAGTCCTTGAATAGTAAGGAAAACTCTCCTCTCAATGATTCATCCTCTGCTCTGGGTCCTACTTTCTTTCAGAATCTTTACAGTCCACATTACTTACAGTATAATCAAAGGGAAAGGTCTGAATGGCTCCAAGGCACAAGTCATTCCCTGCTTTGCTGATTCTTTTCCCCCTTTGGAGCCATGCAAATTATGAGGCCAATGGGCCTTTTTATAGGTCTGAGACAGCCTGGACATGTTCATATGCCTTCCTACCTTCTTTTGTCAATACTATATTTTTCTTTAGACATTTTATCTGCATTCAAAATAAAGAGGGTGTCCATCAATTAAAGAATACCTGAATAAATTGTGGAGTACAAATAGAATGGAGTATTATTGCAAACTGAAAGAAATGAAAAGAGAAATCATTTCAGAAAAACTTGGGAACACTTGTATGAACTGATGCAGCCTGAACTGAGCAGAAGTAGGAGAATATCATAATAAAAACTGTAAAGAAATTCCATCCACCATTTGCTCCTAGAAAAATATGATTCCTTTTAAAGACTTCATTGGTACATAGGTGAAATGGATCTGTTTTCCTTGCTCTGAGATAAACACTTGAACTCATTTAATATTTAGTTAAATCCTGCATTTGAGGGAAGGCTATTTATAAATCCTTTTTACTAGTCTCAGGGACAGCAAACAATAGAATTAAAATGAAAGAAGGGTATTCCAATGGACCTAGGTCATTATTTCAAGAATGTTAAGGAATGCCTTCCTTATTTGATTAATTAAAGATAATCCAAATGGGTATTCATTAGTAATATTACTGATATTTTGAGAATCTATGGTCAGGTATTGTCATAAACTAATTTACATTGTAGCATGGGAAGGTTAACTAGCCCCTAAAATCCAATAACATACATGAAATAGATTTCCATTCTGGGATCCATACTCTCAGAATTCATAAAGATAGCATCAAACTACTGAGACTGAATCCTTTAGATGGAAACAACTATTGTCAGATTGGAAAGTAACTCTCTAGTCAAGAGTGTATGAGATTAGAAACCACCATCCATCGAAAGAAAAAGCCTCATAGTAAGAAGGGACTTTGGTATTATTATAGTCTAATACACACTGAACAAAGTCCTCTACATTTTATAAAGCAAGTGGTTATTCAACCTTCACATGGTTACCTCCAGATAGGAACAATCTAGGACCTCTCAAACCACTCCATTCCATTCCATTCTTGGATAGTTCTAATTCTTAGGAATGTTGTTTTTTATTTTCCAGAATGTAAAAATAAATGCTTCCCTGGAAACTTCCATCATTTGTTTCAAGTTCTGTTTACTCTGGTCAAGTAGACCATAGAAGATAAAAATGAAATTGCATTGTAATAGGCTTGTCTTCTTTAAATTTTTTGGTTGCTTTGTCTTTGAGGGTATGCATATAGATTAATCTGAACTCTTGCAAGTTATACCTCCTTACACTCAAAGGTAGTCATTCTCCAAGTCTTTTCTCTAGGCTAACTATCCTCATTTCCTTAATCATAACCTCATCTGGAGTGATCTCCTCATCATAATGAATGCTTATTATTTTAAATTGTGCTCCAGGATTCCAGAATCATTATTGGGTACTATTTTGTTTCGCCTTCTGTTCATTTTCCAGTTCTGCCTTTTTAAAATTATTTTCCTTTATTTTTTTCAGAAGATTTGAGATAGCTTGATATTGTAGTGTTATAGGGAAATCAGAGAGAAAGCAGGAAGTACCAAGGCAGCAGCAGAGAGAGAGAATTCCAGGACTCTGGTGACAGGGACTCTGCTGGGACAGTTGGTGCTTGACTTGCTCTCTGGAGGAAGAATCATTGTATGTGGACTTCTTCTTCAAGTCTTTCACCTTGTAGGAAGTGGTTGAGTTTGGTTTAAACTCCACAGGTGAACTGTGTGAGTAAAATCTATACCTGCTACTGCTGTAATTCTACTAGACTCCTGCCAACCCCAGAGGACAACTGTGAGACATGTCCCTTGTTGACCCAATGGACCTGTGGACCTTCCAGCTTTCCCTTACTCATAATACTAGCAAAGGGGGTGGGGGTGGGGATTTTGGTTTGGATATAGTACAGGTAACTGGGATCTGTAGGTAGAGATTCAGTGGGGTAAACATCTATTTTAAACCTAGTGGACTTTTGTGGGAGGAATTAGTTTTAATACCAAGTTAGATCATCCTACTCCCCTTCCCCTACCCGTCCCCTACCTACTCTGATTTATAATTGAGTGGTAACTTGTCAGTTTCTCAAACCTAAGGACTTCTGATAACTGGCCCTAAGGACCATTTTCATCTAAGTGTCTAGAAAGCCACCTTAACCATACCTAAAATATTATTATTTTTTATTTCAGTAGGAGATAGATTTCTCGGAGTAAGGAAGGCCTGAATTCAAATTATGCCTTAGATATTTACTATACAGATGACCCTGGGAAAGATATGTAGCATCCCTTAGCATCAATTTTCTCATCTATAAAATGGGGAGAATAATACAACCTAGTTCATAAGGTTGTTATGAGGATCAAATTATATACACACACATACACACATATACAGACACACATTGACACACTTCTGCACACATATTCGGAACACTTTGCAAACCTTTGAGGGCTATATTAACATGAACTTATTATTAAAATGATCAGTAGTAGTAATAAACCCACTACCCAGAATTTCAAAGACTTTGATTTCTTACTTAAAATTTCATGATTTTCAGCAATGACTTCTAGACTCTGTATGGTAGTACAATGTATAGTAGTCTCTGAGGTTGACATATTTAGGAAGGTTTTCTATCACAACCTAGACACTTTCCTTGAAAATAGTAGAACTTAGCATTCTTGTCATCAGTTAACTAATAATTCATTAAGTAGATATCAGCAGAGAGTCACCAGCCATAATTATTTCTTTTTTTTTCTTTGGTGAAATCTCTTATCTGACAAAACCCGAGAATTCACGTTGCAATTCCAAGGAAGACAAGCAGCTTCCTCATGTTTAGAAAGTCTAGTTTCCTTCTTTTGGGGAAGAGCCATACATCTCTTATTTAGGTTTAGGTTTTCTTTAGTTCATTCTCCTTCTTTGTGCTTTCACCCTGGTACCTCCTAACGAATACGGAGTGTGATTTCTCTCTGCTACTTGAGTCAGTTGTCCTTCTCATTTCACATTGAAACACTACCTCACTTTTAAAATCTGAATTATCTCCAGAAGGCAGAGGCATTCTTTGAACCCCTTTTTCTTTTTGACTTTGAGAGAGACTAGACATCATTTTGAGCATGAATAAAAATCATTTGTTCTTGATGGAAATTCGCATCCCACACTTTATGCTGGTCATTTCACAATTCTTTCTGCTCCCTCCATTCTTGCTAAGAAGTAGCATCCTTAATCCTTTGCCACCTTTGCTAGGAGGTTCTCTGGAGGACTTGGTGTTTGTTAGTAGCTCCCCTGTTTTTCCTCTGATTTTGGTTTATGTAGGTTTGTTTTCAATTTTGACTGCTAAGATGATACTTGAAGAAGCTGGGCCCAAACTTTGGGTGAAAGACAGCAAAATCATGGCTTCCTGCCTCAGTTATTCTTTATACTCACTGTGATTTCTTATTAGGGGCCTAGACTTCTTGTTTGCCACAGATAAATTAATTTTAAAATATATTTTTATGCCTACCTACAGGAAAGGTTGATTAAATATTCACCCCATTATAGCGTCAAACATGTTGCTCATGGCTACCTTGCTTGAGAAAATGAAAATAGATATTCTACACTTTCAAAGAATCTAAGAACTGGAAAAAATCTTGGCAATTGACTAGTCCAACAGGTATGTGAGCAAGAATTCCCACAAAAAGAGGTTTCATTCCTTGAATAAGATCTAACAATGAAGAGGAACCCAACTATATCCCAAGGCAGCACATTTCACTCTAGGATATGACCAATTAGGGGAATTATTTTTTTTCTTTGCATATGCTAAACTTTCTGTGACTTCCTTTGATTACTCTTTTTTTCTGCCACTTAGGGCCTGACAACAAGTTTGAACTGTGTTCCACATGATACTTTCAAATGCCTGAAGGTAGTGATCACATTCTCCAATATCTTTTATCCTCAGGATGTTACCAGTTTTTTTCCTATGATTCGTGTATATATAGTATGCTGCCTAATAGACTGCAAGCCACCAATGTTGCCTTCCTTGGGACATGGACCAACTTGTCTTTGTTTTTCCTAAAATATGCTGTTTAGAATTAACCCCAGTCTTTTGGATATAGCCTAATACCTTCAGAGTGGGGAAGTGCTCTTGACTCCCACATTCTAGATGTTGATTCTCTTAATGAGCCCGAGATTATATTTTGTAATTTTTTTTTTGCTTACTATGTCAAATAGTCTGTTAGCCCATATTGAATCAATTCTAACCCGTCATTTTATTTTTCCACAGGGACTGTTTAGCAGTTACATTTTAATTCAATTGAATTCAACAAAGATTTACTTAGTTGCTACTTTGTGTAAGACACCAAACTAGATAGTAGAGATAAATATACAAACCCAAAAATAGTTCTTGCTGCCAAAGAGTTTAAATTCTACTAGCAGTTATAGTATATATAAAAATAAATTTAAAAAAAAGTTACAAGAAGTACTTTTTTTCTTTTTAAATGTTTTATTGTTTTTTAAAAAAAATTTTTATTTAATGAAACAAGAATATTCTGGCTTCACTATTTATTTTTTTTAATGTTTAAACCCTAATATCCTTTATATATATCCTTCTATATTAATTTTATTTGTTACAGGGCTAGGCAATGGGGGTTAAGTGACTTGCCCAGGGTCACACAGCTATGGCTTCACTATTTAAATGCCAAGTATGCTTCAACTCTGCCCATACAGTTCTTTATTATCCTGAAGAAGTTGGGAATGTCTTCTATCTGCCATTTTGTAGAGCTTCCATTGGTTATTTCCCACATTTTAGGGACAGAGTGACTAGTACCCCAGTTTCATTTAATCACTAAACCTCAGATTAGTTTTTGCAAAAGAATATTAAATTCAAAGGTATTAGTAAAGTAAATATATGAACACTTTCTTCCAAAACATTGAGGCCATATGCCTCCTTATACTATCCAGCATTTGAGGAGTGGAAGTAGATTCACCTCACAGATCAACTCAGTTTCTACATTGCATTAGTCCCAATAGGTTAAGTAAAAAATCCCACTTGGTTCTAGATCATTGCTCCTCAAAGCTTCACTGCTGGGCCAAGTTGGGATGTCTGGAACCCTGGGCTCTAAGAGCCTCATGATTAGAACTATGGATCTGGAACTTTCCTCCCTACACTTAAAAGTAAAAAGGACAAATGACACAAAACAAAATCCAAAGCCCATTTCTTTGGGTCACATGACCTTCAGTGAGTGAATGAATTCCTTACCCCTGGATTTCCAGAAATAAAGTGAATATGCTTAGTCATATCAGTTTAAAGATATAGATTGTTCTGTCTATGCAACCAATGGAAAAATGCTACTCAACCACATGGAAGGTCATTGCAGAATGTCCTTATGTACATCAGTTGTTCTGTTTCCTAGGAGCATGTCTCAAGTATCTCTTTTAAAAACAATTTCTCTCTCTCTCTCTCTCTCTCTCTCTCTCTCTCTCTCTCTCTGTCTCTCTCTCTGTCTCTCTCTCTCTCTCTCTCTGTCTCTCTTTCTCTCTCTCTTTCTCTCTCTCTATATATGTATTCATATATATATTTATATGAATACATATATAGAGAGAGAAATTATATATATACATATACATATATATATATAATTATATATATATATAATCATGGAGAAATACTCCTTTAACACAAATAAGTAGAATGAAGCAAACCAAATCAATGAATAGATACCTATTTCTGAAAATATATATCTAATTCTGCACCTGTAATTTGTCACCTCTCTTCCAATAGGTGGAGAGCATGTAAAAAATGAAAAACTACCAAGGGAGGAGACAATCTTTAAGAGTTTTGCATTTGTGGTGGCACCTGTGTTTGCCCAAAGAGGAATGATTTCCTTAGGAGGTCATAGCACAGGCCAGTATGATTGTCCAAATAAGGGATAACCATAATGTTATATAAGAATGCAGAGGAACAAGAGGGCATTGTTGCATAGAATGCTTAGGGAAAGCCCTCTTGTTGTACAGGAGACTCAAGATGAGATGAAAAGGATGTATTTAATTCATAAGGACAGAAGAGAAAACAGGTGGATCATTCCAGGTGGGAAAACAGCAGGAATAGAAGCTTCAAGGCAAGAATGCACAGGTATTTCCAGGAAACCATGTGGAGAACAGCCTGGTTGGAGTGGTAGCTTCCTGGCTATTAAAAATTTATAAAGAGAAGTTTAGGGTGATATTACGTTCCTTTATATTCACTAAGTAAACTGCATCTGAGTTTATTAGAGCTGACACTTCCCAAATAATGGGCTGTGACTTGTATCCCATTTTCAGCTGTGAAAGTTCAAAGTCCAACTACTCAACTATTCTAATTACCTTTGTTAATACAGGAAATTCAACCAGTGCTCATTTTTTCTTTCTTTGCTTATGGCCTTTTCTAAATTCCTTGTGGCAGTCCTGGATATAGCTGGTTTCTTCTCGTTTCAGGATCTTGGTGCAGATCAAAAGCAGAAATAGATCAGGGAGAGATAGACCTACGAATTTTCCTCCAAAGTGATTGATCTAGTGCCCACTCCATGAGTTGAACATCATCTGCCATCACCAGTGCCAGTTATATACATAAAATATTGTGTAGACTATGGATTTGAAAGGGCCTGCCAAATACAGTGTTGAAAACCCTAGAGATATTGATTTTACAGTTTCTCCGGTGATTCTACATCATACTCCTTTACTTTCTGGCAATCTTTATAACTTTTACACTGACATAAATTGCCATAAAATAAGCATCTAATATCTCCCCTCTCCTCTTTCCCCCTCCAGGAATGGTTTAAAAAAGTCCATTACTCCATTAACATGTTCGTCCATTAATGCAGCTGATCTCTGTGGGAACAGTGAGGGGACTTAAAGTTGGAGGACGATTTGTACTGCCCGGCAGATTTATTGTCATCCTCTCCAGTGGAAAGCACATGAATTCATCTAAACATTTATTTTCCTTAGTGTGCTGCTATTTTTCTTTTTATGTTTTTTAAAGTAGATTTAGTGCTCATAGATTAGCAGCTGAGGAGACCAAAGTAGTTGTCTACAAAACCTTGGAGGCGGGCCCATTATCTGAGTACATAGATACTGCTGACTCCAGGATGCTTCTTTGCTGGTGGGCAGAGGTAGCACTATCAGCCCAAGAAGGAACAACAGGAATGTGTTCACTGGTAGAACAGAAATTTATCTGTGGGGAACTGCCCAATGAAAGCTCTAAGCATAACTGCTGGGGAGTTCTGGCTGTACCCATAATTCTAAGGACCAAGTTCTCTGTTCAGCAAACTTTGGTGCTCAGTAAATGGGGATCAACTTAGCTAAGCAAGCCCTAAAGAAGTCAAAGGGACAATAAACTGTACTAAGTTTAAATGAGTTACATGCTATATAGTAAAGGTAATGTAGAAAATAAATCTATTTTTATTATTTCCTGAAAGGTCAGGTAAGGAAAATGCTGACTTGACAGAAAGAATAAAAAAGGAATAGGTAGCTGGGTAGCTCAGTGGATTGAACCGGCTTAGAGATGTTGAGAGTCTTGGGTTCAAATGTTACTTTACTCCTAGCCATCTGACTGAGTAAATCACTAAACCCCCATTGCTTCTCATTTACTGCTCTTCTAATTTGCAAGCAAAACACAGTATTTATTTTAAGACAGAAGGTAAGAGAGAGAAAGAAAGAAAGAAAGAAAGAAAGAAAGAAAGAAAGAAAGAAAGAATAGAATTTATTACTAATTACCACCTTTGTGTGAATAGAGTGAAAAGAAACAGAAGCAGCCTATGGGGTGATAAAGTAGAAGAGTCAACCATAGTAAAGTGGAAACAGTTGATTCTAGAGTCAGAGGACTTGGGTTCAAATCCTACCCACAAAATTTACCACCTAGGTAATGTGATAGAGAGAGAAGGGCTTAACAGTTTGCAGGCTTTTGCTGAGTGCTTATGTCAGTTAAGAGGTTTTAGAATCTTGGAAGAGTTTCAGTTGGACCTGGGAACTTGTGGAGGGAACCAGGGTCCAGCGGAGGTCCTTCTGGGGATTGAAACCTTAGCCTAGTTTTTCAGTTTTTTGAGATTTGTTAATTTAGATAAATCCTTTGAATTTCCTACCCTACCTTATTTCCTATCTTCATTTCCCCTAACCTGAATGTCTGAGAAGAGTGAATAGGAGAGTGAATCAGAGAGTTAGTTTAAATCTGTGAGAGTTTAGTCCTACCCTTGAAATAAATTATTTATTGAGTCTTTGTATCCATCATCCTAATCCCTTTTGATTTCAAAATCACCTTGAGAGCTGAGTAAAGGCAGATCCTTTCTCAGTCTCCCATTCCTGCTTCCCTTCCCCCACCTGAGGTTTCTCTAAGCAGCTGTTAGGGCTTCCTTGATCCTTTTACCCTGACAATCTATCCTGAGAAGACAATAAACCCCTTTGTGTTTAAAACAGGCCTTTTGGTTACTTCATTAGTTAATTAGTAAGAAAGGGAAAAAGAGGAATAAAATCAACCTACTCTGGGTTTGAGGGAAGCTGGGGTATCCATTTTGAAGGAAGTGTAACTTCAAACCTAGCCCCTTCCTGTGATACTAACTAAAGCCTGTAGTCAATTTCAATCTGTCTTGGCTCATTCTAACTTGGCTGTATAGTGTCTTTTACTTGAAGGGATCAGTCTATTTCCCTTCAGAGTTTTGTCTTTAGCCAAAGTCCCAGTCTGTATTCCCTGCTGCTGTTTGCCTGTTGAGATTAGTTCATCCTCTCCCTGGCAATCCTTGTTTCCTCAGTGTTATACTCCCTGAACTCAGACATTCCCTTATTTTCCTACCACCTCAACTACTATCTTTCATCATTGAACCTTCCTCATCCATTATATTGCCTTAACTTCCCTATTACCTAGTCTATTCCCTTGTTTACCTCTAGCCTTGGGTCCCTTGCCATGTCTTATTCCCTGATCCTACCAGTTATTACCCCTAGCTTCAGCCTCATGTTATATCCTGCATCTCCCTATTATATCCTACCTAATCCCATATTACATCTTTCCTAAATCCCCTATAACAGTAACCTTGGGTTCTTTAACTTCCCTGAACTGATTCCTTTCTTGCAAAATCCATTATTGTTTAGTCATATCTGACTCTTCACAATCCTATTTGGGTTTTCTTGGCAATGATACTGGAATAGTTTGCCATTTCCTTCTCCAGCTCATTTTCCAGATGAGGACACTGAGGCAAACAGGGTTAAGTGCCTGGAACACCATCCAGCTAGTAAGTATTTGAAGCTGAATTTGAACTCGGGAAGATTCCAGACCCAGTGCTCTATCTACCACAGCACCTAGTTGCCATTGCAAACTTAGATTAAAATACATCACCTTTGAGGTTGCTTACAGATACAGATTCATGTTTCTAAAGAACCATTTGTACTCTATAGTCTTATTCCTTTTAAAGCAATCTTTAGTCTTAGTTCATTTATATCTTTTCATATTTTTGAAAATCATCATTGATTTCCCAAATTCCTGATCTCCTCTAGGTTTTCTTTACTTAGACTTCCTGCTTTCTGATAAGAGTAATCCAATGTCTTGGGTATTTTTAAAGGAATTTACCATGAAGCAATAGAATGAACATACAAGAGGCATAGGATGAGGTATGTATATTCATGTGTATAAAGAATGACAGATGCAAAATTAGACAATTGATAACAATGTAGCTGAGTTAGGGGGAAAATGCTGAACAAATTTATAGACTTTTTAATTAAAGGTAGACTAGATGGGGGTCACACAAATGAAAACACTTTACTGTGTCTGAAGAGCCAAGTTTAACTTATTTTGATTAGAATGATGATGACAACATTACTGTGGCATTTATGTATTTATGATTTGCACAGTTCTTTGCATTGTGAATAATGGAGCTCTAGAATGTTAGCTTATTGCAGGTTAGGGATCATTTTATCATTTATACCTGTATCCCTGGTGCCCAGCATACTCCTTGTTACATAGTAGATACTTAATGCTTATTATTAATTGAAGAAGTAAATTTGAAGGTCACACAAAGAGTTATAAAAAGGAATTACAAAGAAGTGGTATTAATAATAAAACGTAGTTATCATTTATAAGCTTGCAAAGTGCTTCATATATTATTTTCTTCAGTTATAAAAAAACAACCTTGTAAGATAGATGATGATATTCTCTCTGTTTTACAGATGATATTCTCTCTGTTTTACAGATCAGGAAACTGAGGCTGATGGAGGTAAAATGACTTACCCATGATAGCAGAGTTTGAGGCAAAATTTTTGAAGAATGTCATCAAATAAATACTGGAGCACTATGTGTCCTAATAAAGCTCTATTTTTTTTCTTTTTCTGTCCAACAGATTTTCTGTTCCCTAGCTCTATCCTTTCTCTCTTGGCAACTATTCCTTTCTACCCTGCCTCTCATAGAGAATCCTCTTGTCTAGAACATTCTTGAGTAGAGACTTCTAATTTCCAAGCTAATAGGTTCCTACCTGTCTGTGACCTCAGGCTTGGGAAACCAAGCAGACTTACCTGGGCGAGACCTTCCCCATGCTATAAATACTCAGTTTTATCTAATCCAAAAGCTATCATGACTGCAAAGTAAGCCAGCTGCTCTGATCCCTGACTTTCTGAAGTGTCATTAAGTGGGGACCAAGGAATCATAGACTATCATAGATTTTCTTTTCCTTCTATAGCCTGAAGACTATTGTGCCCAAGGGTCCCTAATGATATCTCTGCTTATAACACTTCTCTGCCCTTTCCCAATTCTCTTATGGAGTTATAATTCCCAGCCCCAAGATGAGAGAAATTGGTAAGCTACTCTAGTTTGGAGGAGTCATACCTAGTTACCAAGTGAGGGGATTGAAAGGCTCCTACTCATGTTGAAGGTCTTGGTCATGGTCTTTGCTCATTAGGCTGTGAGAGTACCTTGCACTTGTTCCTTCTTCCTGTTCTCTTGGATGTTTCCAATTAAGTCTATTGTCTTCCCTTTGGGTCCTTCCCCTGAATATGCCTAATAAAGAGTTTCAGTACCATTTTGAGAAGCAACCCTAACCAAAAGAAGTGTGAAGTACAGACATACTGAAGTATTAAAGACAAGAGAATAGCCTGCAAGCAAAATCCATATGAACACTTGTTGGGTATAAAGATTCCTTTCCCAGATGAGTTAGACTACATAACCTCTGGATTACCTTCAAAATCTCAAATTCTATGATTCTTCGAGAAAAAGAAGCAAGCATGGTGGTGTAATGGAAAGAGAAGTGGACAAGGAGATAGGACTCCTGGATTTGTCTCAGCTTTGCCACTAACTACTGCTAAGTAACTCAGGGGAGAGAGTGTAGGAAATTGGAGTCAGGAAAACCTGAGTTCAAATTTGAAATCTACACTTTCTAGCTGTGTGATGGTGGGCAAGTCACTTAAACTCTGATTGCTTGACACAAGGATCCCTTGGATTCACTTGAAAAGAAAATAGCAAACCATTCCAATATCCTTTCTAAGAAAACCTCACGTATCGGTATGGTCCATAGTATCATGAAGAGCAGGGCACAACTGAATGACTGAATAAAACCTGCTTAGGAGGAACCTCTTAAAATCCCTGGGCCTCAGTTTCCTTGTTGTTTAAATAAAAGGATTGACTAGATTATCTCTAAGGTCTCTTTTAGCACTAATGTTGTGAATCTCTGATGTCAATCAGTAAATCTTCATGTCTCTTTCAATATGGCTGCATTTATTAAGGTGACCTTTTCTAAGACCTTTCTCTAAGAATGACGAGAGCTCACCTCGAACCAATGAACCAAACATAATGAAAATGTCATAAACCAAGGTTCATACTTCGAGGTGAAAAGCAGTTACAAAAAAGGCATCTCTGTCACCATGGATACAGACGCATAAAAGAAGATCCAAATTTGACATCTTTGCTGAAAATGAAGGTAATTATAAAAGAGATCACAATATAACTGTTTACGTTGACATACTGGCATAAATACATATGGCTTTATCATGGAACCAGTTTTATGCCAGGGACCTGGATCATGGAAAATTCAAAGAAATTAATATATAGTCAGGTGATGTATACATTGATAAATACTATTTTTAAGTTGGCTTCTTTGACAAGGTCTTCCTTTCTCACTGACCCCGACCCCCATATGCCCCTGAACCTAAATAGCTTATATTTGTGACTGACTTGGAGTTTTGCATGTAAAAACCAATTTAATTCTAACCATAACCCTATAAGATAAGAACATCACACAATTTTATCCCCTTTTGACAGATGAGAAAATGGAAGCTTAGAGAGGTCAATTGACTTCCAAAAGTATATAACTAGTAAATGATAGTCAAGAGACAAATTTATGTCCCTAATGCCACTCTATTAAGCTATTATGCTTCCTTACAATTTAAACTTGTTTGCAGTAGATAGAGATTTACCTACTAAGCAAATTAATCATTTTCTTCCTAATTCATAAATCTATTCAACTGAATATTAGTTGGCTGTTTTTAAATTTTTTTTAATTTTCTAGAGAGAATCCCTCAGGGTAAAACTATTAGACTCGGGTAGTTAAATTTTGGGGGAAAAATATCATCCTTCAGTAAGAGAAAGATCTTTTTAGGTCAAGACTTACTTCCCTGATAACCCACAGAACTGGAACCCACTCACATTATTTTGATTTAGCTTCAACCCAGAGTGATGTGGGTTAAGAAGGGATGTGATGAAGGGCAAGGAGGCAGCTCAGCAGATAGAGCACCAGCACTGAAACTGGGAGAAACTGGGTTCAGATCTGGCTTCAGATACTTCCTAGCTGTGTGATCTTGAGCTTAACTTCAATTGCTTAGTCTGTGCTCCTCTTCTATCTTAGAATTAATATTAAGAAAGAAAGTGTTTAACATTTCTTTATTTAAAAAAGAAGGTACTTGAAGAAAAGTCATAGTTGCAAGAATGAGAGTGATTTTTAAAAAGAAGAATAATGATCTCTATTTCAATTTTAGGAAAATATTGGTATCTATCCTTTGTGTATGCGTGATTTTCACCTATGATTTCATCAATCTGAGAAATTCTACTTTTCCCAATCTGTAATACATAAATATATATATATATATATATATATATATATATATATACATTAGATTTTTATTAATTAAGAGTTTTGAGGGGCATGGAGGGATTAGGGGATTTGGCTAAAAACATATTTAATGAGTCAGAAGTAGTACTTGAACTGAGATCTTTCTGCCTGGCTCATATCTGTCTTCTGAGCCTTTGGTAAGATACTAAATTAGATGAATAGTAAAGAAGGGACTTTCCAAAAATGTCTTATCCCATCTGTCAAATTTTTATTCTCCTGTTGACTTAGTAGGTCTATCTTTCAAATAGAGAGCTTTATCCAATGATGTATAGAGTAAATTTGAGCATAACAATTGACAATCTGTGTGCGTGTATGTGGTATTATAGTTTGATCATAATGATTTGTTCAATAAAAATGAATGCTTTTTTTTAAAGCATATCTTCTTTTAAAGTCCCTACCAAGATCATTGAATCCAACATTCATTTCAATTCCAGCATGTATGAACCAGGCCGATCTTCAGGCATCATCAGCTACGGTAGTTGACAGGAATTGAAATGCTAATAATCCCTCTCATTTTTTTTATTCCAAATTCTTATAAAGATACAAATGAGTCACACAGCTGCAAATCATATGATGGCAGGAAAGATCTCTGACAGCTTCATTTGAAGTTCCAAAGATACTTCTTTATGGCTGGCTTAATGCTCGGTGTAAGATGGGGTATTTAAATTACAGGAGCCTCTTGGTGGAATATATAGTCTCAAAATGAGTGACAAGTCTATGCAAAAATATTTCAAAAGAAGAAGAAAAAAACCACCATTTTGCAAGCTTGTGAAAAACAAAATAAAATGATTTCTCTCTCCCTCTTTATCCCTTTGTGTTCTAGCTATTCCCCAACTGCATTGCATTTCTTCTCAAATGGAGTCCTGTAAAGCTGCCCCTTTCATGTAGGGGCTTCCTTAGTTCTTTGCTACATGTTGTTCTGCAGGTGTCATCAGTATCACAAAAGTCCTAACCAAATGCATCTGTAGGCTACTGAGGTGACCCTGAGCCCTTGATGGTAAAAAATGTCGATAGAGTGTAAGACCCACAGATTTAATAAGATTGAAAAGGCTTCAAGGATGGGCTTAACAGCAGGCTCCGAGTCTGCTGTCTGAGTGTCAACTTGGGTATAAGAAAGTGGATTAAAATAATATTTGGGAAAAGGTGATGAATTTGTAGAGCCTGATGACCCATAAAAGAGAAAAAAAAACATGTCAAAGGACCCTCAATGGCCTTCAGCCTCCTTCTGCTTCAGTAATAGCTGACAGAAAATGGTAAGTAAAATTCAACAAGCATCTATTTATGTACAATAATATTAACTAGCATTTATATAAAGCTTACTCTATATATCTTTGCACTTTGCTAAATGCTTTACAAATATTATCTCACTTGATCCTCAAAACAATCCTGGGAGAGAAGTACTATTGTTCTTCTCATCTTACAAGAAAGAAAACTGAGGCAAACAGAGATTAAATAATTTGCCTAGGTCATACAACTGGTAAGTAGCTAAGGTCAAGGTTGAACTTAAGGTCTCCCTAAACTCCAGGCCCAGTGCTTTATCCACTTTATTCACATGCAATCTATATGCAATGTATTGTACAAAGCTCTAGAAATACAAAGAAAGCCCAAAACAGTTCCTACCTTCAAGGAGTTCATAATCTAATGAGAACAACATCAAAAGATGGCAGAAAAGTAGGAATTAAAGTTCCCATCAATTTTAGATTGTCAATAACCATTAAATTTGTTTAATGGTTGTCTATGTAGAATGAGCTAGGAATTAAACCATCTCTGGAATGACAATTTTCCTAGAACTGAAACAAGAAGATAAAAAGTGGTTAAATGGAAGGATGAACAATGAGTTCTTTACAAAAAGTCATTTTAAATAAGTCTGAAAAATAAATAATTGTTAGAGTCAGTGATACCACAGAAAACACAAAGCATTGCATGTGATACTTAGACATCATGTCCTATGGTGCCCAATATGAACAGAAGTATCCAGACTACCATAGAAGTAACTGCAGCTTTCAGACCAATATTTCATTCAAGGAATGAAAGAGTAAAGGAAATTTATGAATAAGTTTACAAATATACTCAAAAAAAATTAACATGTATACTTGATAGTGATTTCAGTGTGAAAGTGACCACAGGGGAGGACAGATAAAGAGACAATGGAAAATATGGTTCAGGATCAAGGACAGAAAGATCAAAATGTTGCAGGAGAGCTTTACGGTAAAAACCCAAGGTTCATGACTGGTTGCCCTTTGCAGGAATGCAACACTCAAAAACTTAGCTTAAACATAAAAAGAGAAATTTATTAATTCAGAAGTCATGTTGAAATGGCCAGGAGATGGTGTACAAGAGTAGACACTGCCTCTCTGGGTATGGGAAGTTAGGGGTATAGGGATTAGGTAATTTTGGAATAATCTCATTGGCTGTTTCAGGGTGGGGGGCCGTTTGTTTCCCATGATTATATAGTTCTTAGCATGTGGTACAGACAGTATAGTTCAGATTTTCAATTCAACATAATTTGTCAAATCACAGGATGGGAAGTAACAGTGTCCTGTCAGATGGAATAACTGCTTTTGTTCTGACCAGCAGGTGCACAAGAAGTATGGGACTAATAGGGGAAGGTGGGGAAAGGGGGTTTAGGTCTGTCATGCTCTGGCAGGGAACCCTTGATCAATATGTCTGGATTCTGTGCCTCCTCTATCAATGGAGCTGTTGATTCTTGCCTAGAGGGGAGCAGAAGGGACTATGTTTGGAAAAAGGGACTAGACAGGAATTACGTCTATCTTCACCTCCCTAAATATTTCTTGTGTAGAGACACAATTTTTCTGGGGGTTCAAGAGCAAAAAAAAAAGGCCATGATTTCCCTGCTTTCTCTCTTTTGATGTGTAAGCAATGAGTTTGCCACATTTTTACTTCCTTTTCTCCAAATGTTAGACTATATCAAAAGACCATCAGAAATAATGAATAGCTAATAAACCCATTTATCTAAGTGTTAGAGAACAAAACTACTTGTTTATTCAAGCAAATGGTGAACAAAATTCCAAAAAGTTACATGAATTAGAATGTCAGCAAATACATTGGGTGAATGAGCTCCATCATTGGGAATGAGATTTCTCACTTCAGCCAAGAGAAGGAGCAGCATTTCACCTGAAGGGAAATTCCCTGAAGGCTCCAAGGAGGGAAATTGAAAATTAGGAGACCTGGTGAAGTGCTGGTTCCTCCATATATGTGATACTTCCCAGAGTCTCTTCTTTCTCTCTGTGAGAATCCCCTTTAAGAGAGATTCTGGAATTGTGTGGGTTCTTCAAAGCAATGATCAAGAAAGACTTTCCCCTTCAAAGACATTTCAACTTCATACCTAATATAGGTATTCAGCATTGAATTATCATTGTGTCCACCAATTAGAAGTCAACCTAAGTAGCTACTCACAAAATACCTCAGGTTAAAAAATTCATGTTAAATTAAATTATAAAGTAGGAAAAAAATGCCTTTGTTAAATGTTCTATTACCCTTTCAGTTTATCATATTCTCTTTTACAAACCTGACAGAATATTCTTTTAGAAGTAAAAATTCCATAGGTTTTGACTTCTACTTCTATTACTATTTTATGTTAGACTTATCTAATCACTTTCTATCCCTGAGCCTCGGTTTCTTAATGAAGAAAATGGAAGAAGTAGACTAATGATCTCTAAGGTCCTTTCCAGCTTGAAATTATAGGGCCCTATAAATCTACTACTGTGACCCCAATTCCAATCTCTCTATATTACCTAGGTCTGTGTACTAGAATGAACGAGATCTGGCCTCTAGTCTCTACCTCTGATATTAATGGTGTTTGCCATGTCACCCCTTTGGGGCTTAGTTTCCTGATGTATAAAATCATAAATAATAACAAATATAGCTTACACTTCACACCCTCTTCTTGGGTCATCTCCTATTTCCTCCACAACCTCAATAACCCCATAACTACTACCACCTCTGCACATACACACACAGATATACACACATACATATACATGTACATATACATATACACATATATACACATACATTGGCAACTATGTTCTGAAAGAATTTCTTCCCTGAATCCTATTGTTCTGATTGGTGACTATCTCTCATGGACAAATGCTTCAGGAAAGCCTGATTTGCTTCATTCATTCTTCTCTGATTATGTCATAAATCATGTGCACAGTTCCACAAAGGTATATTGGGGAAAAGAAAGCAAAAAAAGAATACCAACTACCCATGGGGCATCCACATAGCCTTCTTTGCCTCCCCTCCCAATCTCCTTTTTCTGATTGATCCTTGCTAGGCTGCTTGCTGCTCTCTTGGCTTTTTAAAAATAGTATTTCCACAGAATCCACAGAGGATGACAGGGAAAGGACTGGAAAAAAAAGGTCTATATCTTAAAAAGAATAGACCTTGCACCTTAGGGCCTGATCTGAGATGGGTTGAACAAAGTCTGTCTGACTGGAGGGATTCTAATGAATGAAAGTTGCTGCTTCAGTAATGTAAATGGGCCAAAGAACAAGACTGAGCTTCTGAAAAACTGCTCTGTTGCATAAACCATCCACTGTCCTTCCTAATTGCTGCAGGAGCTAATGGAATTGTTATCCCATTGATAAAAGGGAGGCGCTGAAGAACAAGAGGTAGACTTAATGAGCAGCTCACCTCTGTCCTAGCGATGTGATATGCTCTCCATCTAAGCTCTGAAAACCCTTTGTTCTAGCCCTCTCTAATACCTCTGACTTCCCAATGAGAACATGGTCAGTTTTCCCTGTAATTGCTTCCAAACTTATGTCTATGAAATGTGCTTTCATTTAGCTTGTTCTACAAATTGTCCCTTTAAGACTCATTCTAAATATGCTTCCTGGAGTATATAGTGATTAGATTGAATGCAGTGCTTCAGGTAAGGTCTAACGAAACATACTGTGTTTCTCTAATAATAATGGAGCCAAATAGTCTTTAATATAGGATTTTTTTATTAAAATAACTTATATCTCTCTCCAGGTCAATATCCTGTAGTACCTCCCCATTAAGCAGATATTATGTCCTTTTATTACATTCTTCGAGACTCATTATTCTGCATTTATCTGCATTGAATTTGCTATCTATTAGCCCAGGTACTTAAGTGATCTAATTCCTTCCCTACCTGACTATTGTTTTTCATGGATGACCTTTCCTCCCAATTTACTATCATCTACAAACCAGAACATTGGAGTTTAAATAATGTGCCACAAGGCAGTTATTTAAGGCCCTCAAAAGCAGAGGGATCCCCCTTTGCTCTCCATGGCACCCCTGACACCAAACTTAGAAGTAATAACACTCTGCCGCTTCTTATTTGGAATCAAGAAGAGCTTTGGTTGGAAGGAAAGAACTAGGCTATTTTGTTGCTGCTATTTTCTATTGTAATTTTTTAAATATAAAATTTCCTCTTTTACATTTCTTTTTCAAATTAACAACCTTGGTGATTAACCTGCCAAAGAATTCTCCTCAACAAGTTTTAAATCACTTTCTAATCCAGGTTTTCAGGGTGGACATATTCAGAACTGTGCCTAGAACAAAGGAATAAAAGTGTGTGTGGGGGGGGGCGGTAATTACTGTGGATCCCATGCTTTGGAGGACCCTGAGATGTTCATGAGCAGAAAGAAACAGAAAGCAGGCAGGGGTGGAAAGAGATGGTAAAAAAGTAGTGGGTTCTACTAGCCTATATCCTACTTCAGCCCTCAATGATTATATTCCTTCAAATGATAAACAATGGCAAAGGATGGGCTCTCCAACTGTCTACAGACAACATTTAATATTTAGCTTGGCTTTTACAAAAAGAGATGCAATTTGAAATGTTTTTATTTTTTGTTGTTTTTCAATTGTTCAGTCTGATATGGGCTGAAATGTCCCACAGACTCTACCAAGTAGCTGTACACAATCAAAAGAACACAGAAACAATAAATACTTGACTAGAATGGGGCTGCCTTTTAAATAAAACATATGAGTTGCTTAGATTCACAATTAGAAAACTCTTCACATCAATCTCTAGATATAATGTAGATCATCAGTTGTGGTCTCTGAACAGCAAGTACAGTTCTCCAGTCACACAAGACTAGGTTCAAACAATACTCAACTTCCACACTCACTGACTTCTTTAGAGTCTGCAAAAAAGAGTAAAACTTGACCTAAAAGTTGCCTGAGGGCATTTAACACATCCTTAGCATTCCATTTACATTGTATTTGCTCCTCCACGACAGGGAAAACAGAGTAAATCATGGGTAGAACCACACAGACAAAAGCAGATCACTGCTAAAGTGGCATCAGTTCCCTGGAGACAGTGGCAACAACTGTCCAAACAAATGACCCCTTCCTTAGTAGCTAATCTAGAAAAAAAGCATTCCTCAGAACTCCTGCCCACCTTTACTCTCACATTTTACTCTTCCACTCTCTACCTTTACTCTTAACCTTACTTGAATTACTTACTATTCTAGCTACTCTGTTACTATATTCTTTTATAATAAAACTTGTTTCCTTGAAATGGAATCAGTTTGAGTCATCAATTCCTTGGAAGAGACCCAATTAGCATCGCTTCCATCATTTCTGAACTGTATAAATGGAGATTTTGAACCATGGACTTCATCCCCCATAAGTCCCTTAGTATTTCCTAAAATTCCCTTTAATCTCTCCTGCACCTCCATGCTTGCTTGGTGTTCTGTAGCTCCTTCCTCTCACTCTCTCCTTCACGAGTGTGGCTGAAGTTAGTTTAGCATCTTTTCACTCTAGTTTTTTATGTAAGTTTATTATTAATAAAACTTTATTAAATATAATACCTTAATTATTAAATATTAATTCTATTCTCTACAGGACTCAGAATGAGACTCAATCACCTTAACCACATCATTTCACATCCAACTTTTAATGACCCCATAGACCATATTGTTCAAGAGGTTTTGTTGGCAAGAACGCTGGCGTGGTTGGCCATTTCCTCTTCCAATGTATTAAAGCAAACAGAGGTTAAGGGAGTTGCCCAGAGTCACATAGCTTGTAAGTATCTTAGTCTAGATTTGTGCTCAGGTCTTCTTGACCTCAGACACAAAATTCTATCCAATGAATCATCTAGCTGCTAAAACACTTGGTGTATGGATAATAGTGGAGAATACTATTCTTCCCTAGAGGAGGAAGTAGCCTATCCTTCACCCTCATAGGGGCTGGGTGTAATAGCAGTTACAGAAAACAAAGTGCTCTATGATGAAGTATTCTATGTAGTCATAGCAATACAGTGAAAAGGAACAGCTTTCTGAAGAGGAAGGATATCTCCTTGAGTGCTGACATCCTAAGGCAAAGCCTTATTCATTCATATGAATTATGGCTCTACCACTTATAGATGCTTTTGCATAAAAATTTTGATTCGATAGCACATTTCTAGCAAGACTGATAGGTGTGATAGGTGGCAGTTGAGCGAATATGTGAAGTTGTTCCAAATCAGTGGTCCAATTACTCATACAAAAGACCAAAAATAAAATAAAATGAAATGAAAAATGGTTATTATAAAGGACTTTCAATCCAATTTGAAAATTTTCCTTTCCACCAATGTAATAAAAGTTACCTGGTTTTGGTAACCTAAGTCAAGCATAAGAGCTTGGATAGGTAGCAATTCCATAATTATGGTTTTAAACCTAGGTTAGGTGAAAACAAGGCTTTGGTGTATTTCTAATTCTTCCCTGCTGTCTCTTAAACTCAAAGAGGTGATACTGGACAAGAAAGTAAGTATAGATATCTCAATGAAACTGTCACTGTTACTAGTGGGAAAACAACAACAAAAACCACCACCACCACCACCTCAGAATAAATATTGGTGAGTTAGCAATGGTGCTATTGTCTATGAAGGGCAATATATTTTACTCACAAAAATCACAGTATTTCTGAGTTGGAAGAGATATTAGAAGTCATAGAGTTGAGAGCACCCAGGTAAGCACAGTGGATCAAGTACCAGGCCTGAAATGAGAAGAACTCCATTCAAATGTGACTAAAGACACTTTATTTCTCTAGGCAAGTCACTTAAACCCAATTGCCTAGCCCTTGCTACTCTTCTTTCTTAGAACTGATACTGACAGAAGGGAAGGATTTTAAAAAGAAGAATAAGAAGAAGCCATCTAGTTCAGCTTGAAGCTAAATAGAAACCTCTCTACAGAATCCCTGACAGCTGGTCACCCAATTGTCACTTGAAAAACCTTCAATTCATTCATTCATTCATTCAATAAATATTCCAATGTTTAAAGCACTATGCTAATTTTAGTAAAAAATTTCCATACCTTAACTACTCTAACAACCCCCCCCCCAAACTCACCTAACCCTTATTTCAACAAGAAAACATGTATTCAAAAGCAAGCAAACAAAAAAAAATCATGCAACAACAATGTAAAATAATCTTGGTTAAGATAATATAGGCTAAGTACCATTCTCTCACCTTCTACTATATTTGCATGCTGGAAATTACTTTTGGATCGCTTTTTGTTGGTAGATTTTTCTATTAGAGTTCTCTTCTCAGTAATACCAAACTTCAGAAACATGAAGCCACGATCCATTTTAATAAGCAATTTGCACTGGCTACATTATGACTTGCAGCAGAAGTAGTCCCTGGGTTTTGTAACCTGGGAGCAATGCAAATAGCCAATGCTAATTACTAGTCTTTAACCTTCTTTGCATGGTACAGTGATCCTGGCCAGTGATGCTTTCAGGTGATACATATAATTCTTTGTCATTAGTGCTCTCATATGATGCATGTTGGCCTCTTGGGATGATTGAACCACTTGCAGATGTCAAATGAATGCATTAGGAATGGAACCACAAATATTTATAAAGTAGTAACCACTTCTATATTAAAGTGGACTTGATATTTCATGAGACATGTGAATAGCCTGTTTCCCTGAGCTTTTGAATCTATAGTTCATTCCACTCAGATAGACACATTTTCTATTTCCTTATATAGTTCTGACTCTTGAATAATACAGTATGGTCCACATATATACTCTTCATCTATCCTTCCTACCCAACCCTCCAAACTGTAGTTTAAGTGCAACATATATTGATCATTCATTTTCTGTGTACTTGTGTATGTATATTTTTAAATGTGTTGTTTTCTTTCAAAGATATCTCATTTTAGAAGCACAGTCTGAATTCATGAATATCTTGCATTTGGATAAATAGGATAATGCCAGTTCTAATAGTAATTTGTGTTAAAGAAATGAAATAAGTTCTTCCTATAACACATCCTGGAGAACTATTGGCAACAGTATCCTGGGCTTGATGATCTATGATTTTGACTCAGGATTATAATTCCTATACTCCTAATTTTGTTTTGTTTTTATTAACCAAATGAATCTAGAGTTCATTGTAATAGTAATATATCATTCCTATTAAAAAGTGATAATGTTAACTGTCCATATGTAGCCATGACTGAAAAACTAAAGTAGGAAAGAGAGGTTATTTTTTCCATCCTGAAAAAATTAATTATTATTTCTTAGAAAAAAAGTTGAGGATACAAACTCCTTAATTGTCTATATATATTTAACTCTCCAGATTTGGACTCCACCTAATTGGCAGCCTTATTTTATTCTAAGATTACTTCTCTGTCTCTGTCTCTCTGTCTGTCTCTCTCTCTCTCTCTCTCTCTCTCTCTCTCTCTCTCTCTCTCTCT
>NC_058130.1:415282055-415284211 GCF_016433145.1 Gracilinanus agilis
TCTCTCTCTCTCTCTCTCTCTCTCTCTCTCTCTCTCTCTCTCTCTCTCTCACACACACACACACACACACACACACACACACACACACATACACGCACATCCTTGTTCCAGCAAAATTAGACTAACTACTCCCTGAAGTAGACTTTCTGTCTCCTGCTTCTATTAGCACACATTATCCTTCATACCACTTCCTTTATGAAGGCCTCCCTGATTACACATTCCTTAAACTGAAATGATTTATCCTCTCTCAGAATTTTTTAGAATACTTTTTTCATTTGCATATCTTCTTTGCCCCATTAACTTTATTCCTATATCATAGTTATTTTTATATGTTGCATCCCCTCTCTTACCCAGATGAATGTCAAATCCTTGATTACATCATATGTTGTTTATCTTTGTATGCATATAATCTAGAATAGTGCCCTCCAAGCATTACACATTATGTTATTGATTAAATTAATCATAGTTATGGAACAAATAGAAAAGTCATTTGTTCCCAAACCTGCTTCTTCTACTTTTTCTTGGTCCTAAGTATCTTTTTAAAAGAAATTCTCTCATTCTCCATTTTTTCATGTGCTCAAATTTATTGTGTATATAACTTTTCAAACATCATTTCATTTGATTTTTATGCCAGTACTATGAAGTAGGTCATGCAGTTATTATTTCCATTTTATACATGTGGAAATTTAGGTTTAGAAAGATGGGAATAAGATTTATAAGTTCAGAAAAGCTAATAAGTAGCAAAACTTGGATTCCACTCTTCTGAGGTCTTCTGATGCCAAATTCAGTTCTTTTTACATCACATCACTTTGAATCCTAATCATGTCCTTTCTGAATAGTCTTCTCCTTAGTAGTATGTATTGGTAGAATAGAGGGGAAAATGATACAATTTTTCTTCTCTTTATATATGAGAATTCAGAGAGTAACTCTTGCATATCAAAAGAAAGAATTAGTCACTGAAGTCAAGTGCTAATCCCCAATCCATGATCATGTTTGAATCTCAACATCACAACTAAATAATCCAGTCACCTTGGCATATTATTTATTCTCTTTGAGACTTATTTTACTCATTTGTAAAGTGGTCTTATTAATCTTTCTCCTCTCTCAAGGGCTATATGCAAGCTTATTGAGATGTGTGTCTCCATTAGGTAATGGAGTCATAGATTCAAAGATTCATATAATAATACTAGAGATATAAAGGACTTTAAGATTTTGTTATTTTACCTGCATTTGAATCATGAATAAACTCCACAACATCCCCAAGTCTTTTGTTCAAGATATCGAGGAGGCACAGTGAAGAGAAGGCTAGACCTGGAATTAGGAAGACATGAGTTAAAATCCAACCTCAGACATGTTGTAGCCATATGACCCTGGACAAGTCACTTCATCTTTATCTGCCTTAATTCCTCATTTAAAGAAATGGAAATAATAATAATATCTACTTCACTAGATTGCCACAACCATAAAAGAAGATATATTTAAGTGTTTTGCAAACCTCAAAGCATTATACAAATGTTAATTATCCTTATTATCATCATTGTTACTGTTGAGTTTGATCCTGGCTGGTAGTTAGGGACAAGTGACAAAAAAGAGATGAATTAATACAAACTTTTAGGAAAGAACTTCTAACCCTTTGCCTACTATGCTGCTTATAGGTTTTAGCCTTATCTTCATATATAAAGAATAAGACTATTTTTATGTGTGGAAGAAAAAAAAACTGCTAAGTAATTCATCATGTCTTATTTATTATTTCTGGCTGTTTTAATGATTCTCCCATGAGGTAATCTGAGATTTTTAGATGAAGCAGTCTCCTTTTTTTATTAGCCTCTAGAAAACCTTTAAGTCTCAAACCTTCCATATCTTAATTCCTTTACAAGTTTGCATTGTTTATAAAGTATAAGCTGGGTTTAAACCTATAGAATATTGACCTCTTCTCATATAGGTATATTTGTAACATGATTTTGCAGTATGGTATCAAACACTTGAAGGAGATGAGGTACCTGAGATATTTAGACTGCTCAATGCCAAGTAACCTTAATGACCACTTCCAGTATATGAAAAAAATTCACATCAATAATAGCTAATATGGAAAAAGAGAGAAAGGGAGAGGGAGAAGGGGAGAGAGAGAGAGAGAGAGGAGAGAGAGGAGAGAGAGG
>NC_058130.1:415284606-415301478 GCF_016433145.1 Gracilinanus agilis
CTATTCATGTCCCTTGCCCATTTATCAATTGGGGAATGGCTTGATTTTTTATGCAATTCATTTAGCTCCTTGTATATTTGAGAAATTAGACCTCTGTCAGAGTTTTTTGTTATAAAGATTTTTTCCCAGTTTGTTGTTTTCCTTCTGATTTCAGTTGCATTGTTTTTGTTTGTACAAACCTTTTTAATTTAATATAATCAAAATTATTTATTTTACATTTTGTAATTTTTTCTAACTCTTGCTTGGTTTTAAATTTTTTCCTTTCCCATAGATCTGATATGTATACTATTCTATGTTCACCTAATTTTCTTATAGTTTCCTTCTTTGTATTTAAGTCATTCATCCATTCTGAATTTATCTTGGTGTAGGGTGTGAGATGTTGATCTAAACCTAATCTCTCCCATATTGTTTTCCAATTTTCCCAACAGTTTTTGTCAAATAATGGATTTTTGTCCCCAAAGTTGGGCTCTTTGGGTTTATCATACACTGTCTTGCTCATGTCACTTACACCAAGTCTATTCCACTTATCCTCCCTTCTTTCTCTTAGCCAGTACCATATTATTTTGATGACTGCGGCTTTATAGTATAGTTTAATATGTGATACTGCTAGGCCACCTTCCTTCACAGTTTTTTTTCATTATTTCCCTTGATATTCTTGATCTTTTGTTCTTCCAAATGAACTGTGTTATAGTTTTTTTCTTATTCAGTAAAAGAGTTTTTTGGTAGTTTGATAGGTATGGCGCTAAATAGGTAAATTAATTTGGGTAGAATGGTCATTTTTAACATGTTAGCTCATCCTACCCAATAGCAATCAATGTTTATCCAATTGTTCAATTCTAGTTTTAATTGTTTGGAAAGTGTTTTGTAGTTGTGTTCTTATAATTCCTGTGTTTGTTTTAGTAGATAGATTCCTAAGTATTTTATATTGTCTAGGGTGATTTTAAATGGTGTTTCTCTTTCTACCTCTTGATACTGTGATGTGTTGGAGATATATAGAAATGCTGATGATTATTTGCATTTATTTTGTATCCTGCAACTTTGCTAAAGTTGTTGATTATTTCTACTAGCTTTTTAGTTGATTCTCTAGGATTTTCTAAGTAGACCACTATATCATTTGCAAGCAGTGATAGCTTAGTCCCCTCATTGCCTATTTTTATACCTCCAATTTCTTTTTCTTCTCTAATTGCTACTGCTAGTGTTTCTAGTACAATGTTAAATAATAGAGGAGATAGTGGGCATCCTTGTTTCATGCCTGACCTTATTGAGAAGGCTTCTAATTTATCCCCATTGCATATGATGCTTGTTGATGGTTTTAGATATATAATGTTTATTGTTTTTAGGAAAGGTCCTTCTAGTCCTATACTTTCCAGGGTTTTCAATAGGAATGGGTGCTGTATTTTGTCAAAGGGTTTTTCCGCATCTATTGAGATAATCATATGGTTTTTGTTGGTTTGCTTGTTGATATGGTCATTTATGTGAATGGTTTTCCTGATGTTGAACCGTCCTTGCCTTCCTGGTATAAATCCCACCAGATCATAATGAATAACCTTCATGATCACTTGCTGGAGTCTCTTTGCTAGTATTTTGTTTAAGATTTTTGCATCTATGTTCATTAAGGAAATTGGTCTGTAGTTTTCTTTCTCTACTTTTGATCTACCTGGTTTTGGGATCAGTACCATATTTGTATCATAAAAGGAGTTTGGTAGAACTCCTTCTTTGCTTATTATGTCAAATAGTTTATATATTATTAGAATTAGTTTTTCTTTGAAGGTTTGATAGAATTCACTTGTGAATCCATCTGGTCCTGGGGATTTTTTCTTAGGGAGTTCTTTGATGGTTTTTTTCAATTTCTTTTTCTAATCTGGGATTATTTAAGTATCCTATTTCTTCTACTGTTAATCTAGACAATTTAAATTTTTGCAAATATTCATCCATCTCACCTATATTGCTATATTTATTGCCATATAATTGGGCAAAATAGTTTTAATGATTGCCTTAATTTCCCCTTCATTAGAGGTGAGGTCTCCCTTTTCATCTTTGATACTGATGATTTGGTTTCATTCTTTCCTTTTTTAATTAGATTGACCAGTACTTTGTCAATTTTGTTTTTTCAAAGTACCAGCTTCTAGTCTTATTTATTAATTTAATACTTCTTTTACTTTTAATTTTGTTGATTTCTCCTTTAATTTTTATAAACTCTAATTTGATGTTTAGCTGGGGATTTTTAATTTGTTCCCTTTCTAGTTTTTTAATTTGCATGCCCAGTTCATTGATCTTTGCCTTCTCCAATTTGTTAATACATGCATTCAAGGTTATAAATTTCCCCCTGAGTACTGCCTTAGCTGTATCCCACAGAGTTTGGTAGGATGTTTCATCATTGTCATTCTCTTCAATGAAATTGTTGATTGTTTCTATGATTTCATCTTTGACTAGCTGGTTTCAGAGAATCATATTATTTAATTTCCAATTAGCTTTTGATTTGCCTGTCCATGTGCCCTTACTAATTATTATTTTATTTATCGCATTATGATCTGAGAAGGTTACATTTATTATTTCTGCTCTTTTGCATTTGTTTGCAATATTTCTATGCCCTATTACATGGTCAATCTTTGTGAATGTACCGTGTGTAGCTGAAAAGTAACTGTATTCCTTTTTGTCCCTATTTATTTTTCTCCACATATCTATTAAATCTAATTTTTCTAGGATTTCATTGACCTCTCTTATCTCTTTCTTATTTATTTTTTTGGTTTGAGTTATCTAAATCTGAAAGAGGAATATTTAGATCTCCCACTAGTATGGTTTTACTTTCTATTTCCTTCTTGAGTTCTGCCAGTTTCTCTTTTAGGAATTTGGATGCTATACCATTTGGTGCATACACATTGAGCACTGTTATTTCCTCATTGTCTATACTGCCTTTTATCAGGATGTAATTACCTTCCCTGTCTTTTTTAATCATTTATTTTTACTTTGGCTCTGTCAGAAATCATGATCTCCACTCCTGCCTTCTTTTTCTTATTTGAAGCCCAAAAGATGTTGCTGAAGCCCTTTACCTTAAACCTGTGTATGTCTACCCGCCTCATATGTGTTTCTTGTAGACAAAATATGGTTGGATTTTGGTTTCTAATCCACTCTGCTATTTGCTTCCATTTTTATGGGTGAGTTCATCCCATTCACATTCAGAGTCATAATTATCAGTTCTGTATTCCCCAACATTTTGGTATCCTCTCCTAGTTCTATCCCTTCTTCTTACATTATTTCCTTTTAAACCAGTGGTTTGTTTTAGACCCGTCATCCTTGTCCCCTCCCTTGATTTACTCCCTTTTCCACCCCCTCCCTTATTATTCCCCTCTTTTTTTAAGGCCTAATGAATTCCCTCCCTCCTCTCCTCCCCTCCCTTTTTTGACCTCCCCACTCCCCTGCTCCCCTTGGTTGATCCCTTCTGACTTTCTCAGTAGGGTTAAATAGAATTCTATATCCCAGTGGATATAGCTACTCTTCCCTCTCAGGGTTAATTCTGCTGAGAGTAAGGTTTAACTATTACCTCTTAATGCTCTCTTCCTCTCCTTCTTACAATAGTATTCATCCCCTCCCCTTCCCATGCCCTCTTTGTGTGTAAGAGAATATCCTATTTTTCTTATTCATTCAATTTTCTCTTGGTGTTCTCTACTATTCACCCCCCTCTTTCCCACCCCACCCCCATCATCTTAGACCATTTAGTACTCCAACCTCTCCCTGTGAATTATTCTTCTAATTACTATAATAGTGGATACAGTTTTTGAAAATTACACATAACATTTCTCCACATAGGAATACAAATAATTGGATCCTATTAAGGCCCTTAAAAAGGTAAACATGAAATGCTTCACTGAGAAATTTGGACTCCATACCAAGGTTGTAAACCCAGTTCTCTTGCCTTTCTAAATATCATATTCCAAGCCTTAAGGTCTTTTAGTTTGGAGGCTTCCAGGTCCTGTGTGATCCTGATTGGTACCCCTTGATATCTGAATTGTCTCTTTCTGGCTTCTTGTAATATTTTTCCTTTACTTGGAAGCTCTTGAATTTGGCTATTATATTTCTGGGGGTTGTCTTTTCAGGGTCTAGTGCAGAAGGTGATCTATGGATTCTTTCAATGTCTATGGATTCTTTCAATGTCTATATTGCCCTCTTGTTATAGAACTTCAGGGCAGTTTTGCTGAATAATTTCTTTTAGTATGGAGTCCAAATTTCTATTAATTTCTACCTTTTCAGGAAGACCAATGATTCTCAAATTGTCTCTTCTATACCTGTTTTCTTGATCCATCAATTTCTCAGTGAAGCATTTCATGTTTCCTTCTATTTTATCAGTCTTTGACTTTGCTTTATTTGTTCTTGCTGTCTTGAGAGATCATTGGTTTCTAATTGCCCAATTCTAGCCTTTAGAGACTGGTTTTCCTTTTCAATCTGGTCTATCTGGTTCTTCAAGGATTCCAGCTGGTCATTTCTGGTCTTCAGTTTGCTTTTCAATTCATTTGATTTCTGAGCCTCACTTTCCAATTGCTAAATTCTACCTTTTAAACTGTTATTTTCTTGCCAGATCTCTTCCATCTTTCTCATAACCTCAGATTTGAACTCTTTGAGATCTTGTGACCCTTTTTCATTTTGGGGGGAAGGTTTGGATATCTTTAATTATTTGTCCTCCTCTGTTTTCTGGGGTTTTTCTGTGCAGAAGTTATTAAGTGTTTGAGCTTTTTTCTTGATCTTTTTTTTTTCCCTTGGGTCTTGATTGGCATCATTATGTTTTATCTAGCAGAAATCCGAGTGAGGCAATCTGATTTTCTTTGTATGGAGTTGGGAAGCAGTTTTTTGCCTGAGGCCACTTTTTGAGTCTCTTGGCTTCTCTGGGGACCCTCCTGAAGTCTCTAGTCTAGCTGTTTTCCAAGTCGAGACCCTGTGTTCTTAGCCAGCTTCCCAGAGCTTGGGACTTGGCCCAGGCTTGCTCCTCCACCTGAGATTTTCCCCTGAGTCTGAGCACACTGGGTGCTGCTGCTGCCTCTCTCAGCCCCAATCCCATGTCCAAGATTTGAGTTTTCCAGCCACCTGGGATCTCAGGTCTTGCTGCTCTCAGGGGCAAGCTCCTAGTGGTGCCAGTTAGCTGCCTAGGAGCTAGATTTTGTACCCCCACTCAATCTAACTCTGGAGCACAGCCTCTGACTCTGGTACTGTGGGTGGGGGTGGGGGGTTCATCTGCTTGCGTTTTAATGGAAGCTATTTCCCCCGGTTATAGCATGGAAGTGCCCAAATCCCATGTACCTTCTATACTGTGCCCTATTGTAGGGTCCCTTCTTTCATCTAGATTTTGTTTTCTTATCCTTTGGATATATGCTATATTGGTTGGCAAGGAGAGAAAGTGGTCCAGCTTCTACTCAGCCACCATCTTAACCCAGAAGTAGCAAACCATCTTCTATAAAGCCAATAAAGTGATTTTCTTAAAGTATAGGTCTGACCCTGTCACCCTCTCCTTCCCATCAGTAAACTCTATTGACTCCATAATATCTCCTGGATAGAATGTGACTATGTCATACCAAGGATTTTATAACCTCTATTCATCCTACATTTCCAGCCTTCATGTACAATATTCCTCTCCTTGTAGTCAGTGGTCCCTCCATACAAGTCTACTTCCTATTTTTCACAAATGGCATTCTTTCTCATAGATTCATGCCTTGATATTTGCTGTCCCCCATCCCATCCTTTAGATGCTCTTCTTCCTAGTTTCCTTGCATACTTCCAAATTAAGGGCTTTGTGGATTCAATCTTTCTCCTGCCCTTCCCCAAGATTATGTATATGTGATTTATATATATTCTATGTACATGTGATATACACATACTCATAGAAATATACACATATATACCTATATATGCCATATGTAATATAGTCACATGCATATATACACATATTCATATCATGTGTGTACATTCACCCATCTATACATGTTGTTACACTGTCAAAATCTAAGATTCTTGATCAAAGAGTCTATTTCACTTTTTGTCTTTGTTCCCCAGCTGCTAACAGAGTATCTAGAAATTAGGAGATAGTTGTTTTAGAAAATGTCTGGTTGATTGATTAAGCTGATTTTTAAGGTCTGATCTAAGCACGTAACTTGACTTCTAAAGATGCTACAGTGGCTCCCCCTTAAACAACAATAGCAATAATAATAATAATAGCTAACATAAATATAGAACTTACTCTGTTCTGGGCACAGCTAAGAGCATTACAATTATTATCTCTCATTTGATCCTTACAACAACTTTGGTAGATATATACTATGATCCCCTTTTACACCAGGAAACTAAGGCAAATACAGGTTGAATAACATGCCCAAGGCCACACAGCTGGTATCTGAGGCTAGATTTGAACTCAAGTCTTCTCCTGACTCCAGACCCAGTCCTCTATCCACTCTCTCACTCTCCTATTTCAAGGGCACAATACAAATTCCTCTGTTGAGATTTAAGGCTCTGTCTCTAACCTATTAAGCCAGTAATATAGTCATCATGTTCCTGACACACTCTAAACTCTAGCAATAATGGACTATTTGATGTTTACCATAAAAAGTAAAAATAAAAAATTTCTCTCTGTGTCTTTATGTAGTAGACTGTCTCCCAAGCCCCCAAACTCTCCCTTTTCCACTCTGCTATTTGGTATTCCTAGCTTCCTCAAAATGTGCTGGGCCTGGAAGTGAGTTCAAATTTAGCCTCCAACCCTTACTAGCTTTGTGACCCTAGACAAATCACTTAACCTCTATCTGACTTAATTACTTCATCTATCAAATGGAGATCAAAACCTACTTCACTGGATTATCATAAGGATCAAGTAGGAAAATGCTTAGTTCAGTGCCTGCGAGTCTATGAAACTAACAAGTGAGTAGACTGACAAAAGGTTTTATAAACAGGGGTTTAATTCAATGAACTATAGTTTGAAGGAAGGGAAAGGGGTTCTATTCTACCAGTCTATGGGGAAGCCTCAGAGTCAGGGAATGAACTTATCTACACTAAGCTAGAGACTATAGTAGGGCAGGGCACAATGGAGGTCAGGAATGAAAGTAGGACCCTCACTGCTGTCCTGTCAAAATCCAGGGATGATACAGCTTTCCCAGGTCTTCAACCAGTACTCCCTCAGTTGGGTAAGTCAGGGAGCTAAACCAACCTGAGCTGACCAGCAACCCAGGTTAGGTTTTATAGTCTCAACCAAACCTCCCACAGGCAGATGACTTTCCTCCTTCTGGATATCAGGATACAAACTCCACTTCCTCTGAGGTCTCCCAGGGGGTCAGTTACAACTTGTCCCCAGCCAACATGGAATCCATCTGCTTCCCCATTCCATTTAGAATTCTCCAGCCCTGCTTGCTAAGCCTCCTAGCTAACTAATCTTAAACATCTTATTAATTTATTTTACAACAGTTGACACTAAGCAAATGCCTATTCTCTTTACTTACTGTCTGTGAAGATAGGATTAACTCTATCCTGCCCGTTTTAGATTTAATCACCGGAAGCATATATGCCCCACTTACACTTGAGTGGGAGATTCGTTACCCACTTTTGTACACGTGGGTTACAGGCCTCCCCAACTCAAGAGTAAGTGGGGCATATACGCTTCTGGTGATGAAATCTAATATAGTCACCCAAATGATCACAGGAAGATGGAATGTCCTTCCTTTCCCTTGTTCAAGAGACCTTTCCTCATTTTCTTGGTGGTTACTTATCACTCCAAGATTATAATACTTGTATATTTTATATATTTCTATTTCCTTATCTGTGTACATGTTGCACACATTTTTTTGGAATAGAAGCACCTCCATTTTTGTTTTTTTTCATCCCAGATTACATCATAGTACCAAGAAACTACAGTAGTAGGAACTTTAAATGCTTAATTATTTGATTTGTTGTCATCATACATTTATTCAAGTACTTGAAAGTATGCCATATGGAAAAGAGATTAGATTTTTTTTGAGCAATAGGTAGAAACTACAGAGAGGGAAAGTAAAGATGATTTCATGTGTTTTTATCCCCAGATTATTTGTTACATAGTGATTAAATAATGCCTTCTTTACCTTTCTCTCTCTCTCTAAATATATATATGTATATATATATATATCATCTATCTATATTTCTATCCAACACCCATCAGTAAGTGGGAGATTATTGTTATTATTCAAGAACTGGTACCATTCTATTTTCTAAACATTGCATTTCTCGATTCCATGGAGAAAGAAGAATCATAGGATGCCTGACACTGCTAATCATGGTAATGGCACTATTGGCTGCAAATTCCAAATGTTGATACCAAGTTCTTCTTTCCCAAAGTGATTGAAAATTGCCATTATCCCATTGTTTAAGGAGAATGACAAAATTGATAATGAGGCACATAGTCTTTTTGGGAATATGATCAATCAACAAATCAATATCTCTTTCTTATGAGCCTACTTTGAGTCAGGAACTATGCTAGGTACTCTGAATTTAAAGCCTTTTAGATTAGTATTCAAGATAGGAGATATGCTAGTAAATAATTAACAATCAGCTTTCTGGGGTGAAAAACAGCACACTTATGATTTTAATCTGTCTTGTTAACATTTTCCCCATCACTTTCTTAAATCTAGACCAGCACTTCCAAATTTACAGACTTGGCAGGTCTCAACCCAAATGAAAAGGTAATGGGCAAATATTTAACAAAATAAAAATACAATATGACAGATATTAATTTTGGTTTTCCAAATCAACAAAACAAAACAAGGATCCTTTTGTACTTGAGTTTGACACAAGCAGTTTAGTTAGTCAACAGAAGAATATTTGTTTATTCGCCTGATTTGCTGATTTCTGGGGTAGAAATGATCTAATATGAGCTGGCTATAGCTCCTGATCAAAGGATCATTTGACTTTCCCAGTTCTCAAAAGGAGTCTCTCCCTCTCCCTCTCCCTCTCCCAGGGGTGCCAGACTGCCTAAGGAGGGGCGCACTGACCCAGGTCAGAAAAAGACAGCAGGTTAAAGTTATTATAGGAATTACTATTGAGATCAGGCCTGTGAGTGGCTGCTATACTGGATGATATAGAGAGGCAGAGGAGACACATAGATAGAGACACACATATAGAAGACAGAAAGAAGGAGGGAAGAGGAGAGGAGGGGAGAGGAGAGGAGTGGAGAGATGGGGAGGGAAGGGCTCAAAAGGAGAGAAGGGAAGAGAAGAGGAGAGGGAGGGGGGAGAGCTGAAGACACCATTCAGGCATTTTAAAATCCGGCTTGGTTAATGTATCTACACCTTTCCATTATTTGATTAATAGTGTGTTGTTGGATCTTCTCAAATAGATGTTATAGCCTACTTGGGCTATGCTCTATTTTTTTTATTCTCCTTTATCTATAAGAGAACTTGTCCGATTGATCGGCCATAGTTTATTTTGTAAGTTCAAAAAGCATCTCTTCTACAAGAGCCAGGTAACCTGCCCAGGATTTGTCCTGAGCCTCCAAGGATTGCAAATGGACTCAAACATTAATAAAGTCTAGATAGTGCTGGTTTCCAGCAGCTGGAGTCAAAGTCATACAATGTGTCTTAGTGAAAGTGAACTTTCACTGCTACTTTTTCTAAAAGGAAATCAAATTTTGTGGGTCAGCTAATGGAATGGCTGGGTGCTTGTTCCCTCCAAGTTAATGCTGCCAATATCCAGGGCAGCCTTGATATGAGCAACTCCAATCCATCAGAGTGCAATTCCTGTTCACCGTAGTCAGCTAGCTAGTGAGAGTAATATGCCACCTGGAGGTGCAGAAACTCCAACTCTGACCCATCCTTCCTCCAATAAGTTTTGTCAGGGCTGTGCTAATAATGCCTGCTAAGGTTTCTGACTCCACAAAGAAAGGGCACTTTTGATCTGATGCTTTTCTGAAACTGCTCCATCAATTGGGGCTTGTTTGAAAACTTTTGACATAGTAATTTCCAGCAGTCTTTATTTTTAAGATGGAAGATGCTTGTTATTTAGTCTTCAGGTATTTTATTTATGTAGGCATTAAGGATTCCAGCTTCTCTAATCATATCCCCATCTTTATTATAGTTCTTCATAGAAGCTTTATATTAGGTAAACCAACTGAGTACCAGGAATAAAAATGAAAATATATTTCTGAGATAGCAATCAGAGTTCAGTCTTAGGATCTAAGGGAAGAAATTAAGGTCAGGAACTGAACACAAGAGAGCATTTTTTGAATAAAACATATCTGCACCACTTGTAATCTTAAATTCAAGATGGACTCTCTGTCTTTAAGGATCTTACCTTCAAGTGAGGTGGGACATGCAAATATGAAGAAGATGAGTAACTATGCAGGATGGTAATTTATTCAATTATCAGTTTCTTTATCTAGATGAGTACCTATGATAAATCCTGGGATAGAGATATAAGTAGGTGGCATTGTTTTAGAAAATGCTGTGAAACAGTAGGCTTAAAACTGGGGTTTCTAGCATGGGTAGCAGGAAGAGGTAAACACAATATCTGATGTAGTCCAGGTTAAAACTAGGAGATAGGGAATGGAACTTGCTTTACACATTGGCAAAATAATTCCATGCGGTGTCATTTCAGGAGCACATCTAAGTAATGGTTCCCTTCCTTTCACTTCCCCCCCCAAAAAAGAGGAAGAGAATAAATATTTAAAGATCACCTACTATGTGCCAGTTGCTTGGCTAAGTTCTATACAAATATTACGTCATTTATTCTTCATAGCAACCCTGTAAGGTAGATGCTATTATTATCCTCATTTTAAAGTTGTGGGACCTGAGACAAATAGAATTTTAGTGATTTGCCCAGGATCCCAGACCTAGTAAGTCTCTGAGGTCAGATTTAAACTCTGGTCTTCTTTCACTATAGCACCATCCAGCAGCTTAAAGAAAAAAATACTTCATAATTCTGATGCCTAAAATTCTCCCTAAGTCATATAATGGAATGAACAATCAATTTGCAATCAGAGAAACTGATTTTGAAACTTAGCACTAATAATCACTAACTGTGTTGATAATGTATAAATCACTCCCTTTCACTGAGCCTCAATTTAAAAAAAAAAAAACAATCTTAAGACCCTTCCTTTTCTAAGTATCTATGTCTTATTAAGAGCTACTAATTCACAAGTAATCACTCTTTAAAGCCATGGATACTTAGAATAGCCCAAACACAGATATCTCATGCTCTATGTCTATTACTGTTGTTTCCTTTAGAACGTAATGGAAGAAACCAATATTTTCTAATTTAATGCTGAAATGTAACAAATAGAGCACTAGAATATATGGACAATCTAATACCTGTTTCCAATAATGCTGAATTAGGTTAAATCACATTTTAATGGGTTTAACCCTATACAAATATGTATTTGAAGAAAGAAAAGTGTGTTAGTAATGATAATGTCTTGTACTTACATGAAAATTTATATTTACCAGGACATTCTTGCATACTTTAACCAAGTACCTTGTTTATTAGATTTAGAAGTTGAAAAGATGTAAAACATTATTTAGTCCATTTAGATATCATGACAAAACACTTATAAAGGAAGAATGTAAAGAAGAGTCACCATCATATACCAGCTGACAAACTGAGACACAGATATATTATGATGCTTACTCAGGTTTTGCAATTGTTTCATCTTCTCCAGTCACCAAAATCTAAACTTTGTGATAGCATTTTTTCCATTCACAGGATCTGGGTCATGAGGACTTGATCTATGGAAATCGATCAATGGACTAGGACTGCAGAATAGTAAAGGGAAAACTCATCAGTTGATATTATCCTAATTACCAAAGTATGGTTTATTCATTAAAGACCTTCTATGAACTAGATATAAAGCAGATTAAGACTCAGTCCCTGACCTCAAGGAGCATACATTTTAGTAGATATGAGAGATAACACACAATTATTATACAAATGAGCATGTGATAAATTCTATGAAAGTGATATACTGTTTTATTGAGGTGAGGAGGAGAGGGTTCATTTCCTACTGGAAAAATAAAGGCAGGTTTTATAGAGGAGTTGACTTTGAAAGAAGTCCTTGAAACTTTGAAGGATGAATAGAATTTTGCAAGAACAGATAACAGAGAGGGTATTCCAGGTGAGAAGAAATAGCATGATCAAATGCACTGAGGCAGGAAAACTCCAAATGTATCTAGGGAGTAGTAAGTAGATCAATGTGGTTGACTCTCTTTTCTGGTGTATTCCCTGGGGGGATGAAAGAAGAAGAACCCAGGTTATGGATTGAACTTTTTGAAATGGAATATATTCAGGCCCATCTTTTGGAGAGGCAGGAGCCCTGCTCTAGGAATTATTCGTTCAGTGAAAACTGTCATCCATCTCTTGAGGAGCACATGTTATTTCTACCCTCCAGTGGATCATGTGTACTGTACTGCGGAGGCCCCACAGCTGTCGTGCTCCAGTGGGAATTGGTAAGCAGCCACCCCTTTCCCCCTCCTTACCCCACAAACAGTGCTAGATCTATACTTTCCCCACCCCCACCGCCCTGTCTGCTTGGGATCCAACAGCTTCTCTGGGTACTGACAGCCCTACACAATGCCACATCAGTATGTGGCATGTGTGGGCTGAATGCCTCCTAAACTTACCCAAGGAGGCTGGCAAGCCAGGCTGAACATGAACAGCTTTGAGGAAGCATATGGCAGTCACTTATCAGGCCATATTGTTGAGGCAGCAGCTGGGAACTTATCAGTTTGGGGAAATTAGTATTGAAAGGACGGAAATGGACAAGTCAGCATACAGACAAGTGAGTATTCTGGTCCCCTTCTGTCCAATGTTGAAGCTTGATAGAAAGGCATTGGGAGTAACTCATTTCTATAAAGAAAAAAAAGGATCATTCATTCCTAGCGCCTCAGATTACAGGCATCTTAGATTAGGAAGATTATAATACACTTATAGATATGTACCTATAATTACCCTGTTGGATTCCCATGATAACATAAACTATTCTCATTTAGATGGGGCAGATTAAGATCTTATTAATGTATGAAATAAAATACAACATTATTGTACACAATATTATCCACCCAGGTCAGGATCACATCTTGAGAGGAATGTCAAAGGGTACAGAAATAGATATATATAGATATTTTCCCAAAATTTCTCCATCTTTCCTAGGGATGTGAGGATCATGAATCCATGGCTAGGAGAGACCTAAAAGTTCTTGACTAATTCCCTAATTTTACAAATGAGAAAACTTAAATATAAGAATTTTTTCATGTTACTTTGCACTTTCAGCATATAAATTCACTTAGGGTGATAGCCTCTATTTGTTATGGCCCAATGTATAAAGGAATGCCTTAATTTATTTTTCCAACAAGAGCTTCCATGAGTCAAAGGGTCCTGGAAGATAAAGGGAAGGAATAGCAAAGGAAGTTTGACTAAGAGGCAGTTCTGTTACTTTAGAATTTTGGTTAACAAATTAATGTTTTTTTACTCTTAGAGGATTTTCAGAATTAGTTTCTATGTTCATTTCCCTTCTTAGTTTTCATCTTTCCAGACTAATGAATTTTGTTCCTTTTACCTGAGAGTAAAAGGTAAATTCATGCAAAAGTTTTCCCTTTTCCTCCATGCAGATAGTTCAACTTCATCACTTAAGTTTTGCTTTGCTAAACCTTCTCCAGATACATTATGATTTCCCTGAGATGTAATGTCCAGAATTGTATTTGCTATTCTAAATGCCAATGCCAAATCTTTATTTCCCATCTTTCCCCTAATAACATGAGTGTTGTGTCACATACTTTGCTAAAGGTCTATGGAAACTGTATCTTCAACATTCCTATATTGTGCCAATATAATAATAAAATTAATAGTAGTAAAAATAATAAAAGGAAATGAATATAACTCAGCATTATCTTTTCCTTGATAAAGCTGTACAAGGGTTTCTTCTCTTTTTCACTCATTCCCTCTCTCTTCTCTCTCTCTCTTCCTTTTTTTGATGCTCACCATCTACATAATAATTTTTCTTAGATATTTCTAGGAATTAAATTCAAGCTCACTGGACTACTGTTTGCAAACTCCATTCTCTTTATTTTTGTCTCCTTTTTTCCTCTCAAAAATTGTGGGGATTTACCATTTCCTAATTTTTCAGGACTCTGACAGCTCTTGATGTTCTTTCAAAGCTCACAATGACTAGGCAGTCATATCTTCCTAATTTTCGATATTACAGGATTCGTCTGGGTCATGAGGGTTAAACTTAATCTGTTTTAGTCGTTGAAGTAGAACACTAACTAGACGATGACATACTAACTCACAAACCAGGCTCACTAGTGATGAAAGATACTAGACCTGAAGGAGGTAAATTCCTTGACTTACTTAGGCCTTTGCTGTTCCATCATTTTAATGTCTAACTCTTCCTATCCCCATTTGATATTTTCTTGGCAAAGATACTAGGGCATTTGTCATTTCCTTCTCCAGATCATTTTATAGATGAGGAACTGAGACACAAAGTGTTAAGTAACTTTCTGAGAGTCACACAGTAAGTATCTGAGACCAGATTTGAATTCAGGAAGAGTTCAGGTTCAGCATTTTATCCACTTTGCCATCTAGGGGCCCTATCTGATTATGTAAGTCCTCTCTGATTATAAAAATCACATGTAATTCCAATTCTCAAATAGAATTTCTCAGACTGACAGAATTTACCAAAATCAGATCGTCAGTATAAGTATCAGAACTGTAATGCTAATTTTTGCAGGCACAATATAACTACATGCAATAGAGTTAGCTTCTAACCTATTCTAGATATTCTTGATTAAACTTCATCTTATTGTTGCCCCAATTAAAATAGCTTCTCTCTGTAATGGATCTTTAGTTTTTTGTTTTTTTCTTTGTTCCTTCCCTTCATCATACAATTATGCTTGGGTTTCCAATACTGTAAATAATCCTTTTCTCGTATATATTATCATACTCTTGTTTCCCTTTAAGTTTTGGAAGGGTGAAAAAGGGGTTTTATGGTTTCAATATATTAAAGTTGATCGCCAGAAGATTGAACTATTATCAATCCTCAAGAATAATCTCAAATCAAAATTGACTTTTATGGAAATTTATTTACATGAGAAGAGAGAGAGAAAGTAAGGAGATAAGAATCTATCCCACTAATTAGTCCAGGTAGATCTTAACCCTCAGCTGAGGGTTAAAGGGTCTGAGGCCCAGAGTTGAATGGAACAGACTTCATTCACAGAGTCTATAAAAGAAGTTTCTTAATAGAAGTTCAGGAAGATTTAGTCTTTAAACTCACCACGTGGAACAGTCTCAGTCACGAACCAGCAAAGCTCCCTCAGATCCCCTTCACCAAACCAGAAAAAGCTTCACTCACTCAACTCCCTCCTTTTTAAAGGGGTCACATATGCGTCACTTCCAGTGCCTTCCTCTAGCCTGCGTGTCCAACCACAGTAGACACTTTCTAAATAGAAAGCATAGGGGGCGGTCAGTTGATTCTGATTTGTTACTCACTCTAGCACTCGTGGGTTAGGACCTCCCAGAATTGGAAGGTGCTCTCACCTTTGGTGATTAAATCTAAAGATGGGCAGTGTAGACTTAATCTAATTATCACAGTTTGGAGAAATAATAGTTCAAACTTCCTATTCTACTTGCTCACAATTTAATCACCATTTTTTTCTCTAAAGCAATCTGGCTTTAATCCTTACCACTCTACTAAAACTTTTCTCTCCAAAGTTATTATTTACCTCCTTATCACCAAATTCATTGTATTTTAATTTTAGACAGTTTTAGACATTTTATTTTTAGATAATCTCCCTTGATATTGCAGAACCATGTGACACTGCTGACCAACTCACACTCCTTGTTACTCTCTCCTTTCACTTTGGTTATATTACAGTCTTTCTTTTTTAATAATCATACCTTCTTATTAAAGTCAATACTGTATATTGGTTCCAAAGAAGAAGAGCAATAAGGGCTAGACAATGGTGATTAAATAACTTGCCTAGGGTCACAAAGTTAGGTCAGGCTTGAACCCAGGACCTCCCATCTATACGTCTACCTCTCTGAACCACTGAACCATCTAGCTGCCCCCCAGACATTGCACTTTTAAAGCTGAATTGCTTCCACTCCCATCTTACTCATTTTCTCTTCGGGCTCCTCAAGCTTCCCTTTAAAGTTAGATGCTTCTCTCTTTGGATATTCTTTCATTTTTCAAGCACACACAGACACACACAAACATATATGAATTCATAATCATATATGTATATCACAATGTATGGAAATATATTCTACTTACATAGCAATACATGGTCATATATATACATGTATACATACAAAGTGGTACCTTGACACATAAGTTTAATTTGTTCTAAGGACAAGCTTGTAACTCAATTTGCTCATGTATCAAATTGAATTTCCTCATTTAAATTAATGGAAATGCAATTAATCTATTCTGGCCCCCCAAAACCACATGGATTTTTTTTGTTTTATGTGCTTTTAAATACATAAATTTGTACTTTGTAAATGACAAATAAATATATTTATAGATAATAAGAAAGAATGTAAAGAAATAAACTTGCTTATGAAATGTAATTTACCTTGAAGGTCAGACAAAGATGCTGGCATAGAAGGTTTTCATTTCATTTGCTAATACTTATCACAACTTGAGAATTCAGGGTAGATAGCCTCCTCACAAAGGAAGTGGGAGGTGTCAGGGGAAGTTGTAGCAGGAGGTCCTGGGAGTTGTAGTCTCCCAGGGCATACAATAATTTTAAATGCCACATTCCCCCCTGTGACCCTTTGGGAGACCAGTTTCTCCAATGGATAATAACAAACATAAATAAATTTACAATTACAATAAAATAGAGGGTATATATATATATATATATATATATATATATATATATATATATA
>NC_058130.1:415304452-415313028 GCF_016433145.1 Gracilinanus agilis
ATATTATATACATCAATACAAGGGGAGAATGGTGACAATTTTTTACAACATAAGAAATCAAATACTTGGTGCTTCTTTTATAAAAATATTCAGGGGGCAGTCCTCTTCTTTCACGACAAAACATATAAATACATAAAACAAATGCATCTAAGAAAAACAGATCAATTTAACAAAACAACTGAATTTTAAAACAGACAAATAATTAAAAATCCACAAAAGTTCAAAATTTTGTATATCTGGTTGCTCTGTTAGGCTCCTGGATCAGCATGTGTTCTCCACGTGGTCTCTACCAGCATATCCATTTGGATTTCAGGAGGTAGTAAATCTCTTTTCCTAAAATAACCTAAACTCTCCATATGAAATAAAAACATATTCCCCCCTGAGGAGGAGAGAAAGAAACATTGAAATCACAGAGGGATATATGGTTGAGGCAGGAGGCATAGGAATCACTGCTAATCAAATTCATTAGAAACATTTAGCACAAAAAGGTCAAATAACCAGTGGATGAAAATTCTAAACACCCAATCCTGAATTTCATATGGAAAAAATTCTAAATAATAAAAAATAGAAAATTACACTAGGTCTTTGAATAATGTCCAATCAAAGTAATCCATGTCCTACATCATGTATCCACTTATCAGCCAGGATCACAATCAACTGCTATAGTACGAAAGTTAGGAAAAAGGCCTAGATTTGTATTTATTGGTCTGAATTACATCGTTTCTTCTTTTCTTCTTTCGTCTTGCTTCTCAAAGATAGAATATGGAGCCATAACAGCCAATTGTTAGGTACTTGACATATAAATTTTCACAAGTAGTATGGTTCAAGGAGTCCTATGTCTTAATGTATGTTAAGCATTGCACCCTAGATTCTCACACTAGGTTCAAGTCCTTTTTATTGGCATAGAAGTCTTAACAATCCTAGTAGGATTAGTTTCTGTATTTGACCTGTGTGCTTGTTTGGCATCAATCAGGTTAAGTACGTGCTACTTTGACACTGTGTAGGTATTTATGCTTCTTTGGCACTGTATAGATGAAATCTGTGCTCGTTTGTTGCTCCTGTTTCTTCGAATCAGACATATGTGCAAAGTCTCATATAGATTAAATACCAATGGCAGTTTCAGTAGTCTAAGGCTTTGGGGCAGGCAGTTACAGTTAGAACTAACTACACTAATCTAATAATCAAAAACTCTTTCAATTTAGATAACATGTGCTTCAAATACAAAAAATGCACATGCAATTATAAAAAATGTGCTAAAATTCATAATATATCTCTCCTATAATCACTGACAATAAGAAAAAAATATATATATATATGTATATGTTTGTTGCAATTCATGTCACCTTAAGGAGGGTTAGAACATAAAGATTCTTACCCAAGAATTTTGATGCAATTCCTCTAAGCTTAGTCATTATTCACAGTGTGAGTGCAAATGAGGTAAAACAATAATGTAGTTAGGAAAATAAAAAATTTTACAAAAAGCACAAAATGTATATCAAGTTAATATAATACAGGTTTCATTCAAGGTAATATATGTTCAAATCTTTCAAATACACAAAATACAAGTTTTCCAAATTATCAATACAAAGGCACATGTCAAATACAGGATGGCACAAATAAAGATAAGGGGGTAGACAACCACTGTGCTGTAAAATCTTCTTCTTCTTTGCTATTTGGGGGAAACAAAACTGAAAAGGGTTAATAGCAACAAAACAACAAAAGCAACAGAGTTTAATAGAGTTTAAAGGGCACCTCCTTCTGCCCCACATGGAGGGGCAGTAGCACCTTGAGTAGTATGTGGACAAACTCCACTTTGAAGATACTGTTTAGAAGTCATTTGTTGTGGATTATCTGCCTGATTATCAGTCATGAAATTGTGATGCCTATAGTTATTGTTCTGATAATTATTGTTTCTGAAATTAGTATTGTTTCTATAGTTGTAGTTATTATTATACCTAATTGTAAGAAATTCCTGTAATTCATCATTCAGTGGCCTTTCTTGTTACAGAAGTGGAAGGGCAGAGATTGATAATTAGACTCTTGGAGAGGGGAAAGTGGTAGTGGTGTAGTATCATCATGCCCTCTTTCCTGTTTTTCTATTGTGTTTTGTAATGATTTTAGTGCTTTCTGTTTGATCTCCAAGAGAGTATTAGTTTGTAACTTTGTCTCTTCATGTCCTTTAGTGACATACACAGCTATTCTCTGTAATTCGTCCAAATCCATTTCTGGCCATTTGGGAAAATGCATCTTAAAGTAATCGTAGACGACTCTACTAGAATTGTTTACAAATTGTTGTCTTATTTATCTTATACCTTGCTTTGTCAATAAATCCAAGTCCAAAAATCAACCTCCCAAAATAAGCTTGTCCATAAATTGAGAAGGAGTTTCGTCATCATTTTGCATTAGGCAATCAAATTTGGTCCAGGTGTCTGGACATTCTGCATATTCTTTCATTGCTTTTAGTATTCCAGCCCTAGCATTATTTAACTGCAAATATTCCTCTGATTCATTATGATTCCAGTGAGGATCCACACCTGGCCAGTGTACTGCATTTCGTCCTCAGGCCTTATTTACATGAGAGATGATTTTGTTTCTTTCTCTCTCTCTTTCAGGAAGATCTGGAGTAATTTTTCCACATCCTTATAGGAAGGATTGTATTGGAAAAAATATGTCTTCCATCCTTTTCATTACAGCTATGGGTTCATCATTATAATTCGGAACATCTTTTTTAAATTCTTTGAAATCTTGAAGCATGAATGGAGTATGGCGTTTTAAATTTATCACATCCTCAGATTGGTCTAACATAGGCACTTCCCTTAAGGGAAAAAGGCCATCACAGGAATCAGAATCATATGAATCAGAATCATAGAGTGGTTTTGGTTTATTTTTAGTCATTTTGGTGCTTACCATGGCAGAACAGATCTTTTGAGGTGATTACTGTGGAAGGGTACTAATATGGTCTTGGTTAGAGAAGGGACAGGAGTGTCAGAGAAGGAGGAGGGGAGGGAGGGTTGGCCAGGAAATGCACAAGATGAGAAAGTAGTTTTGTTACATCTGTCCCCTTCTCCATCTCAGGATAAATAGAAGGAATAGGACTTTCCTCTCTGAGTATTTTGGGAATAGCCTTGCAAAATTTGGAATCAGATTTTTTAATTGTATACTCCCGAAATTTTGAATCAGATCTTTGAATTGGATCCTTATTTTTCAGTGCAACGTGCATAGAGTATTTGAAATTGTCCAATTGGATTTGTACTGCTGCTTGGATCTGGGCCTGCAGTTTCCTGTGTGTAGCCTTCTTCATGTTATTGGAAATTAAAAAAAGAAAACTTCCCAGCAGCACCAAAAGGAAGATGTATTCCAAAACTGTTATGTTTCAATTTGGCAAAAGCCAAAAAGTTTTCCTGTATAGAAGCAAACATGTTGAGTGGCTTCTATTGATTTATTTATTTAGTCAGCTAGCTCCAATTATTTATTTATTTGTTTGTTCAGTATATTAATTTATTTATGATTTTTGATTGATTTAGTTTAAACTGCAAAAAAATTATTTTGTATACTTGATTTTGCTATATATTATGTATTATTGGTGCTACCTCTAGTGGCAGAAAGGTAGCACTACAGCTTAGCAGAAAAAAGGGAGGGATAATACATTGAGTACTCAGTGCTGGCCAAGATTCAATAACACAGGGGGAGGAGAATTAGCAGGTTTAAGGCTGAAATGGGCAAAGCTGAAATGTATAAAGGGGCTAAATGAAAGCCTTCAGACAAATAATCAAGGTAAGTGGGGGTTTTTAGTATTTGGAGTTTTTAGTGTTGCTTTTTAAAAAAGCAAAATCTCTCCAGAGGGAGAGATTGGAGCTAGTAGGGGGCAGTAGGGAGTTTTGGCTGGGGTGGGTGGAAGGCAGAGAAGGACTGGGGTTTTTCCAGACCACTGCTGGGTTTTAGCCCAGCAAGCGTGAAGGGGATTATGGTTAAGGCTCCTGGGCTGGGGTGGGAGGTTTAGAATTGGGACCCTTGCTGAGATAGAGGGGCCTGGCAGGGGCTTAGGAGGGTAAGGGACACCCTCTGGTCTGGGTTTTGGTGAGAAAACTTTTACTTACCAGTTAGGCAGTAACACAGGCAGGATAGACAGCAGGCAGTCAGGCAGGCAGGTTCAGGTCAATCTGGATTGTCATAAATGTTCAGGGGTGAAAGGAGGAAGGTAGGAAGGTAGAGGAAGGGAAAGGAAGGCAGTGGTCCCTAGCCCCAGCAGGGGGAAATTGAACAGAGTCCTTCAGAGCTCAAATAAAAGGTCAGGTGGCAACTTGGGGTTTAGAATAGGTAGGTTTTATTTAAATTAGAAAGGGGAAGGTCTAAGAAAAACTAGGAGGTAGATAGAAAGGGAAAAAGGCACCAAGAGAGAGATCAGAGTAGATAGCATCAGCCAGCCTCCAGGTCGGAGAGATCAGAGCAGAAATAGCAAAAAGGTGCCAAACTTTCTCTTTTATACTTTCTCCAACACCTCCCACAAAGGAAGTGGGAGATATCAGGGGAAGTTGGAGCATGGAGTCCTGGGAATTGTAGTCTCCCAGGGCTTACAATAATTTTAAATGCCACACACATAATTATATATTTAAATGCAAAATTGACCTTACACATTACTTATTATATGTAACTTAATTGCTAAACCTAATTGCTATTTTTTTACTTTAATTAATTATCATCATTTTCTTTTTTGAATTTTGGCTGTTTTACCACACTTTCCTTAATTTCACTTAGAGGACACTTCAACAAAAATCTTTCAATGGAAGTTTCTTTTTTCCTTCCGTTCAGAATCTTTTGATAAAGTGTGAAACAAGTGTTATTACACAGCTCTAATTCACAACCTGTTGCAACTTTTTCTGGGTGTGTCTTTTCAATAAGCTGTTTAATTTTTTCCCAAATCCTCAACATTTCCTTAATCTTTTATTGATTACCTCATCAACCTCTGGCTCTTCCCCACTAATTTCATGTGTAAGTAATTAAAATTAAGGGTTTGACCAAATATATGAGAATTTTAAGATAATACTGTGGTTGCCAATTTAAAAATATTATAGCTTAAGCCAAAAATAACTTTTAGTAGTTTTATATATAAAAAGGTGGAAAGAGTGAAAGCAGAGAAATATAAAAGAGGATTGAGAAGATGTCTATCACCCTAAATGTTGTTCTAGTCCCCTGGTCAGCTTGGGGGGGCTTGTTAATAATCAGCCCAAGGACCAGGTGGCGAATTAAACAGAGGTTCTACCCATGTGGCTCCTCCAAGAGAGGAAAGCCTCTCCGGAATTAATCTCTCCAGAAGCCAAGAAAGGAGGGTTAGCTTCTCACTCACCCAAGCAAAGCTCCAAAGGAGAAGATCCAGGAGCAGTATTACCAGAAGCAGTCCAAGAGCCAGAGTCCCAAGTGGTAGCTCCAAGTTGCAATCCCAGTCCAATATCCTCCAAGCCTTAGATTTAGGCTTATGTCCCTTTCGGGCAGGAAGTTCAGAACTTTTATAGTCCTTTTCCCTCGTCACTTCCAGTCCCTTCACTTTGTAGGAGCCAATTGCAGTATTTAAATTTGCTTAGCACTGCCCAGAGGGTGGTCAGTTGCTTCTGGAGTTGTCACCCACTTTAGTAAGTGGTTTGTGGACCTCCCCTACTTAGTGCTAAGTAGTGGAGTTTTCAGTTTTTGTTGATTAATTTAAAAATAGGCAAGGGGAGAGTTAATCCTATCTTCACACCTGAAAAACTTCCATATGCTGCTACTGCTATAACTCCCTCAATTCCTCTTTCATTAGGACTCATGGTTAAAAGTTAAGAAATTTGCCAAAAAAAAAAAAACAAAAACTACTATTAAAGACAAAAATAAAGAACACAAAAGCAATTCAATACAGATGCTCCCAAGGCCAGATAAAAACTGAACCAAATGAGACAGCCTTATGTGACTTGTAAAACAGAATATTTGCAGGCTATCTAGTAGAGGGTGGTGGAAGCTCATGATTCAAATATCTGCTTGTGACTTAAAACAAAAAAATCCCAAATGTGACTGCTCATATTTCAAGTTGCTTGTGACTTAAGGTGCTTATATATCAAGGTACCACTGTGTGTGTGTATGTATGTGTGTATACACATATGTACATAGAAACACAGATGTTTGCTGGTAAATGTTTATAAATTGGCTGTCTGAAAGGAGGTTTCAAGGCCACAATTAAATATACATAGCATAACATCTGCATTGTATATTGATAGAGTTAGAGATACACACAGAATTCTAGTCACATATTTATAATTGGCTTAAATATCTTAACCTGGACATCTCACTAGTATCTTAGGTTTACTATATAGATACATATATAAACATGCACAACCACAACACATTCCAGTCACTTAAGCAAATAGTCATCTTTAACTTTCACTGTTGACAACTCTTTCCATTTCTCCTTGCTTGTCATGTTGCATTATTCCACTGAACTACCTTTCCCCTATTTCCACTACCAATACACCTAAAGATTCTTAATCCTTCTTGATTAGACTTATAGATAGTTTCCTAATTTAAGGTTTCCCTTTCTCTAGTCTGTTGTGTTTTCAAGGAATCTTTTTCTTGCCCATGTGTTCATTCTGATGTATCATTTTGATTATGCTATTCCTCAACACTAAATTGTTAAATGATTCCCTATTGCTTTTTAAATAAATGATGACTTTTTTAACTTTATTCTAGCAATCAAGACCCTAAAGAAACTAGCTCTATGCAACCTATCCAGTCTTTTCTCAGTCTTCCCATTCATATATTCCAATTAAAGTATTCTTAAGAAGTGACATAGAAGACATAAGTGAGATGATATATGACTAAAAAAAAGGTAGAGCATCTACTTAGTAAGCATTCTCACTCTTATAATCTCAGTACCATAAAGTCAACTTTATTGGCTATTGTTGTCTGAAAGAAACAGATTTCAATAAGTACATATAGTCATATAGGTCTTCTCTTTCCATGTTGTAAGTCTACATCCTTGAGGCTCAAGTTGTTTCTTAAAAGAGTATGATATAGTGGAATATGGAGTAGAAATCAAGAAGTTACTAGGTTCAAATGCCAAAACTAGCACTACCTGTACAGTGATGGACTAGTAATATGACCACTCTACTCCAGTTTCCTCAAGTTTACAATATAACTAATAACCGTACAAGGTTGTTAAAACACAAAATAATGTTTGTAATTTTCAGCAGAGGTTATCATTTCCTTACTGCCAATCCTGAGATACTCACTTTTTTTTGTAGTTTCCATGAGGACAAAATTACTAGCAGGAAATATGAAGCAATGGGATCCTTGTACTATATATAGTATAGTAGTATAGTAGTATGGCACTGGGCGTGTAGTTAGTAAAACCAGGATTGATATCTGCCTTAGATACTTACCAGCTATATAACCCTGAGGAAATCACTGAACCTCTTTGGGACTCACTCTCTTTATCTGTAAAATGATGGAGTTGAACTCTATAATCAGAGTTCCCTTCAAAATCTACCTATGAAGGAGCCCAGTTTTTACCATTTTATCTGGGATTCCATTCTAGCTTCATCTGGAGATTTCCTTTATCTATAACACCATTTTCTCTGCTTTTTTCAACTTTATTTGCTGGTACCCTAAAGCTGATAACCCCTTCTTCATCTTCTTTTCATCTCCACCAGTCTTTGCCTAGCCTAGCATAAACTCTCACTTCTTTTCTGTTAGCTCATCCAAGGACAGACATGTATTTTATTAATATTTAAAGAACTCCTGGAAAAACAAAACAATACTTACTGAATACAAATTTGTCAAGTTAGAATGTATGGGAATTTTATCCGGAGCCACATTTAATCCTACTTAACTGCCTAGAACCAGTAAGTAAAATAGCCCTTTGTTCTATCTACTGAGAATTTGAGGAAGGCAGAGCATGATGAGAAGCCAGTCAGAATTTTACTTCAAGAGAAAAGCCTTATACATCTTCACATCTTCACTTTGATAGAGGTTTCAACCCAATTCCAAATGTTTTTCAACCTTAAACTTCTGTCTTGGAATTAATACTGTGAAATGTTTCTAAGGCAGAAGAGTAGTAAGGGCTAAAACAATGGGGGTTAAGTTACTTGCCCAGGATCACACAACTAGGAAGTCCTAGTCCAGTTTTTTCATTGATTTTCTAAATAGGTACCACTCTCTCCCCTCCCCCCAAGGAACAACTTTCAAAGCCAATAATTTCATCCTCTGATAGTTAACCAAATTTGAAAAAATTCTCCCAGAATGACTATAGATGACCTCTCCAACAGTACAAGATTAGTATTTATATTACTGATCATGTAGCCAATGTTTGATGATATATTACTGATCATGTAGCCACTCTAATGTAATTTTCACTCACAATGACATGGTGATAAGATCTTTAAATTCCAGCAACTGTTACATGGAAAATGCCCTCTGAGGACCTGCCTAGCTCTAGATCTATAGTCTTTTATGCTTACTAGAATTTATTTCCAGGTATCTCAATCCTTTTCTCCTACACTATAGGAAGTATCACCCAGAAACCAAATATATATATATATATATATATATATATA
>NC_058130.1:415313524-415328991 GCF_016433145.1 Gracilinanus agilis
CATATTTCAAGTTGCTTGTGACTTAAGGTGCTTATATATCAAGGTACCACTGTGTGTGTGTATGTATGTGTGTATACACATATGTACATAGAAACACAGATGTTTGCTGGTAAATGTTTATAAATTGGCTGTCTGAAAGGAGGTTTCAAGGCCACAATTAAATATACATAGCATAACATCTGCATTGTATATTGATAGAGTTAGAGATACACACAGAATTCTAGTCACATATTTATAATTGGCTTAAATATCTTAACCTGGACATCTCACTAGTATCTTAGGTTTACTATATAGATACATATATAAACATGCACAACCACAACACATTCCAGTCACTTAAGCAAATAGTCATCTTTAACTTTCACTGTTGACAACTCTTTCCATTTCTCCTTGCTTGTCATGTTGCATTATTCCACTGAACTACCTTTCCCCTATTTCCACTACCAATACACCTAAAGATTCTTAATCCTTCTTGATTAGACTTATAGATAGTTTCCTAATTTAAGGTTTCCCTTTCTCTAGTCTGTTGTGTTTTCAAGGAATCTTTTTCTTGCCCATGTGTTCATTCTGATGTATCATTTTGATTATGCTATTCCTCAACACTAAATTGTTAAATGATTCCCTATTGCTTTTTAAATAAATGATGACTTTTTTAACTTTATTCTAGCAATCAAGACCCTAAAGAAACTAGCTCTATGCAACCTATCCAGTCTTTTCTCAGTCTTCCCATTCATATATTCCAATTAAAGTATTCTTAAGAAGTGACATAGAAGACATAAGTGAGATGATATATGACTAAAAAAAAGGTAGAGCATCTACTTAGTAAGCATTCTCACTCTTATAATCTCAGTACCATAAAGTCAACTTTATTGGCTATTGTTGTCTGAAAGAAACAGATTTCAATAAGTACATATAGTCATATAGGTCTTCTCTTTCCATGTTGTAAGTCTACATCCTTGAGGCTCAAGTTGTTTCTTAAAAGAGTATGATATAGTGGAATATGGAGTAGAAATCAAGAAGTTACTAGGTTCAAATGCCAAAACTAGCACTACCTGTACAGTGATGGACTAGTAATATGACCACTCTACTCCAGTTTCCTCAAGTTTACAATATAACTAATAACCATACAAGGTTGTTACAACACAAACTAATGTCTGTAATTTTCAGCAGAGGTTATCATTTCCTTACTGCCAATCCTGAGATACTCACTTTTTTTTGTAGTTTCCATGAGGACAAAATTACTAGCAGGAAATATGAAGCAATGGGATCCTTGTACTATATATAGTATAGTAGTATAGTAGTATGGCACTGGGCGTGTAGTTAGTAAAACCAGGATTGATATCTGCCTTAGATACTTACCAGCTATATAACCCTGAGGAAATCACTGAACCTCTTTGGGACTCACTCTCTTTATCTGTAAAATGATGTAGTTGAACTCTATAATCAGAGTTCCCTTCAAAATCTACCTATGAAGGAGCCCAGTTTTTACCATTTTATCTGGGATTCCATTCTAGCTTCATCTGGAGATTTCCTTTATCTATAACACCATTTTCTCTGCTTTTTTCAACTTTATTTGCTGGTACCCTAAAGCTGATAACCCCTTCTTCATCTTCTTTTCATCTCCACCAGTCTTTGCCTAGCCTAGCATAAACTCTCACTTCTTTTCTGTTAGCTCATCCAAGGACAGACATGTATTTTATTAATATTTAAAGAACTCCTGGAAAAACAAAACAATACTTACTGAATACAAATTTGTCAAGTTAGAATGTATGGGAATTTTATCCGGAGCCACATTTAATCCTACTTAACTGCCTAGAACCAGTAAGTAAAATAGCCCTTTGTTCTATCTACTGAGAATTTGAGGAAGGCAGAGCATGATGAGAAGTCAGTCACAATTTTACTTCAAGAGAAAAGCCTTATACATCTTCACATCTTCACTTTGATAGAGGTTTCAACCCAATTCCAAATGTTTTTCAACCTTAAACTTCTGTCTTGGAATTAATACTGTGAAATGTTTCTAAGGCAGAAGAGTAGTAAGGGCTAAAACAATGGGGGTTAAGTTACTTGCCCAGGATCACACAACTAGGAAGTCCTAGTCCAGTTTTTTCATTGATTTTCTAAATAGGTACCACTCTCTCCCCTCCCCCCAAGGAACAACTTTCAAAGCCAATAATTTCATCCTCGGATAGTTAACCAAATTTGAAAAAATTCTCCCAGAATGACTATAGATGACCTCTCCAACAGTACAAGATTAGTATTTATATTACTGATCATGTAGCCAATGTTTGATGATATATTACTGATCATGTAGCCACTCTAATGTAATTTTCACTCACAATGACATGGTGATAAGATCTTTAAATTCCAGCAACTGTTACATGGAAAATGCCCTCTGAGGGCCTGCCTAGCTCTAGATCTATAGTCTTTTATGCTTACTAGAATTTATTTCCAGGTATCTCAATCCTTTTCTCCTACACTATAGGAAGTATCACCCAGAAACCAAATATATATATATATATTAGTGATAGTGAACCTATAGCATGGGTACCAAAGACAGCATGCAGGGCACTCTTTAAAGGCACATGCACTCTCCTCTCCCCCGACCCCCTTTCCCCAACTTCTTCGTTACTAGAAAGTTAGAGGGACTCAGAGCAAAAGTATTCCCCTTCTCCTCTCCAAGAGCCTGAGGACATTTCTGACTTCACCCACCCCTCTATCCAGCAGTCTAATGGGAGTGCTTCCTCCCTCCCCTGTCTGAGGCAAAAAGGGTAGCGGAGGAGCAAGGTGGAAGGGTTGGTGGATACAGCACTTCATCTCTAAAAGGTTCGCCAACACTGATACAGATTATATTTTTCATGTTTCCATTTTTCAGTTAATTCTCTGGAGGTGAATATTCATAAGTTATTCAAGTATTAAATCTAGCTGGATATAATGTTCTCTAGGTTCTACTCATTTCACTGTTCATTTTCTCATATAATTTTTTTCCAATTTTTATAAAAATTAAATTGCTCATGGTTTCTTATGGCTCAGTATTATTAAATATCAATCACATATCATAATTTGCTTGGTCAATCCCCAGTTGATGGATATCCCTTTACCTTCCAGATTTTTGACAACTCGAAGAGAGTTGCTTTAAATATTATGGAGCATATAGGTTCTTTTTCTTTTTCCCTGATCTCCTTGGGAAACAATATCATTGCTGGATCTAAGGGTTTGCACAGTTTTATAACTCTCTAGGCATAATTCCAAATTACTCTCTAGAATGGTCAAATTGTTCATACTTCCAACAATAGCATAGTAGTGTCCCAATTTTTATATATCCCCTCCAACATTTGTCATTTTGCCCTTTTGACATATTAGCCAATCTGATGGGTGTAAGGTGATACCTCAGAATTGTTTTGTTTGCTTTTCTCTAATGAGTAGTGATTTAGAGAATTTTTAGATATGAGACATCTACCTAAGAGGCAATGGAAAAATGTCCCCTATTTTCTTTTTTCCTTCAAATCTTGGAAATATTTGTTTTATTTTTTCAGTTTAATATACTTAAAACTATCCATTTTCCATCTCACAATGTTCTCTATTTCTAGTTTACTCACAAATCCCTCTCCTATTCATAAATGTCAGAAGTGATGTGTTTCCTTACTCTTCTAATTTGGTTGTTATATCTCCTTTTATGTCTAGATCATGTATCCATTTTGATCTTATCTTGATGAATGGTATAAGGTATTGGTTCATACCTAATTTCTGCCAAAATATTTTCTAATTGTCCCAGCAATTTTTGCCAACTAATGATAAATCTATACTTTTGTCAAATGCAAGGTGAAATTTGTAAATTTATGAAATATAAATAATCTTTTACTACTGTTTATTGATTGTCTATTCTTTCCCACTGATCTACATATTTCTTAGCCAGTATAGTTTTGTTTTTTTTTTAAACCCTTGTACTTTGGTGTATTGTCTCATAGGTGGAAGATTGGTAAGGGTAGGCAATGGGGGTCAAGTGACTTGCCCAGGGTCACACAGCTGGGAAGTGGCTGAGGCCAGGTTTGAACCTAGGACCCTCTGTCTCTAGGCCTGACTCTCACTCCACTGAGCTACCCAGCTGCCCGCCAGTATAGTTTTGATAATTACTGTTTTATAATATAGTTTAAAATCCAGTACTGCTAGGCCTACTTTTTTTTTTACATTTTTAAATTAATTATTTTGCTATTCTTTATCTTTTGTTCTTCAAAATGAATTTTGTTATTGTTTCTAACTTAATATGATAATTTTTTGGCAATTTGACAGGATGGCATTGAATAAATATATTAGTTTAGGAAAAGTGTCCTTTTAGTTGTATTGGCTCTGCCAATCCATGAACAGTTAATTTTCTCCAGTAATTTAGATGTATTTCATTTGTGTAAAAAGTGTTTCATAATTATGTTTGTGTAGTTCCTGGCTTTGTTTTGGCAGTAATACTCTTAGGCATTTTATTGAATCTGTAGTTATTTTAAATGGAGTATCTCTTAATATCTCTTCTTCTAAGGCTTGGTTAGTAACATATAAAAATGCTGACAAAGGGTAGATCTATAATTTTATTAGCCTTAAGATTTCATTTTTCAATTATATGAATTAATGAGAAGCTCCTATGAAAATCACTTCTTAACTGATAGTTTCCTTCTTCAATGTTATTAGTATTAGCATAATTAAATGTGTTAATCCCCTATAAAGTCCCTAGAGATTTGATAATCAATATGTACAATGAATCTGGTTAATTCACATATTGTTCAATTGTTCAGTCATCTCCAACTCTTCATGATCTCTTTTGGAGTTTTCTTGGCAAAGATATTAGAATGATTTGCCATTTTCTTCTCTAGAGGATTAAAGCAAAGAAAACAAAGTAAAACAAAACATTTTTTGCAGATAATTGTGAATTTAATGTAGCCCTTGACACTGAGGTGCAACAGAGTATGGATTAATTCTCTGCCACTTGTGCTATTTTCAGCTGGATAATCAACACCAAAGGAACCTAGGTTCCTTACAATTAGCACCATACCATTAATACATAGAACCATTGGTTACAATAAATGGAGAAATTTTGAATGCTGTAGATAAGTTCACTCATTTTCCATGATAAGGTTGATAATGCAAAATTCCAGAGCTAGCTCAGAATTTGGGATGATCCAAAAGAAAGTGTGGAAGAGAAAAAGAATTAGTCTGCCTGCCAAACTGAAGGTCTACAGAGCCATTGTTATATGCTAATGAAACTTGGACAATATACCAGTTACATGCCAGAAAATTGAACCACCTCATTTTGAATTGTCTTAGAAAAAATTTGAAAGTTGCCTGGCAAGGTAACAGTTGATTCCATCAAATTAAAAAGGTTTTGTACAAACAAAACCAATGGTACCAAAATTAGAAGGAAAGCAACAAACTGGGGTGTAGAGAATGCAAAGGGTTAAGACCTTTTTGCCTTGTTCTCCTCCCCTCTAGCATTCTTGAACAAAGTCAATATTCACATGAAAAATTATTCCAAATCCCTCCTAATTAGAGAAATGCAAATAAAAACAACTCTGGGGTACCACCTTACATTTAGCTGATTGGCCAATATGGCAGCAAAGGAAAGTGATAAATGTTGGAGGGGATGTGGCAAAATTAGGACACTAATACACTGGTGGTATAGTTGTAAATTTGTTCTAACCATTATGGAGGGCAACTTGAAAATTTTACACAAAGGGATTTAAAAGAATGTTTGCCCTTAGATCTAGCTATACCACTGCTGGGTTTGTACCCCAAAGAAAAAATGACGAAAAATACTTATACAAAAATATTTATAGCTATGCTCTTCATGGTGGCAAAAAATGGAAAATTCAGGGGCATCCATCAACTGGGAAATGGCTGAACAAATTGTGGTATCTGATGGTGATGGAATACTATTGTGCTAAAAGGAATGATTAACTGGAGGAATTCCATGTGAACTGGAATGACCTCCAGGAATTGATGCAGAGTGAAAGGAGCAGAACCAGGAGAACATTGTACACAGAAAGTGAAACATTGTGGCACAATCAAATGTAACAGACATTTCTACTAGAAGCAGTCCAATGATCCAGGAAAACACCGAGGAACTTATGAGAAATAATGCTATCCACATCCAGAGAAAAAACTGTGAGAGTAAAAATGCAGAAGAAAAACATATAATCAATCATGTGGTTTGATGGGGCTATGACTGGGGTTTTGGTGTTAAAAGATCACTGTATTGCAAATATGAATAATATGGAAATAAGTTTTGAACAATGATACTTGTATAACACAGTGGAATTGCCTCTCAGATCAGAGAGTGGGGAAGGAAGAGGGATGAGAAAAATCATAAATCATGGAACCATGGAAAAATATTCTAAATAAATTTTAAAAAATAATAAAGTGTCAAACACTAAGATCCTCTCTTGACCTGAAATGCCAAGCATTAAAACTCTGTTGCAGAGAGCAAAATTATTTGGCAGACTGAACAAGGAACCTTAAAATATCCAATCATCTCAGCTTAGATAGAATTAGTAGTCATATGTATTTTTTGTCTTAGAAGTTTCTCCCATTGTATCAGAGTCCTTTCCAAGTGGCTGGAATCCTCCTTCCTTTGTATCCATTGTAGAGCAACAGCCTGTCCCAAGTAGTCAAGCCCTGGATTCCTCCTTTCCTGGTGTCCATTATAAAGTTAATCAATTGAAATTTCCTGTCATTTATTCCTCAAAAGTGTATAAGAACCCAAGTTCTTTGAAAATCTCTTTGCAGAGCTTTTTCTCTGAGACATTGTCCCTACAGTCAAATCTGACCATTGTCTCCCTTGTCCTGATTAAAGACTTGCTCTTTCTAACTACTTTGGTGGTTCTACGTTTTTCATGGTTGACACTTCTGAGCCTCGTCTTCCTTGATACAAGAGGAACAATAGGTTTACTAACTGCCTTAAAGAGTAATTTTGAAGTAAAGTGCTCTATAATCCTCTAAGTGCTATAGGATTGTGAAGTAATCATTATTGCTCACATAGGGGAATAGGACAACATAACAACTGAAAAAAGGTAGGTTGAAGGCAAATACAGATTAACTGAGATCCTTAAATGCCTAGTGCAGAATTTAAGACTTTATTTTGTGGACAATGGTCATTGAAGATTTCTGACCATTGTGAAGAGATTTTTTTTGATGGATAAAGTTCTTTACAGGTAGCATTTACTTAGAAATTTGTGTATTTTTATGGTACATACATTCATGAGCAAAAGCAAAGTCAGTAGGAGTTAGGGTGCATTTTTAGACATACATGATCATGTACTTGATGTTTCTTCTGCTTTTTAACCCTTGAGGATCCTTAGTAGTTTGCCTTCACTCTTCAAATATGCTTAAGCAGTAAGCTCAGTTTGATGTTTAAAGTCCCTTATATGTGCTTCCTCTGACTACTCCTCCTCCCTTATCAACACTCCCATAACCACATGGCTAAGAAACATTTCTTTTGATGTTTGAAGGCTGTCTTCATAACCAATTCGATCTGCAGCATGGATGAAGTCAATCCTTTGTGCCATAAGGCACAAAAGCTGGATTGAATGCAAAAATTCTCAGTTTGTTGGCTATATATATATATATATATATATATATATATATATATATACATGAAGAGATGAATAAACCAGAATAATAAAAACCTTTTCTGGTAGGAAAGCAGCATACAAGATATGTTCTAGATGTTCTAGTGACATCTAAAACCTGACCTCTCCTGAGCCCAAGGCATAAAAGGAAGAGAGTAGTTACCTTTCATACATGATCAAAATATTCAATAAAAAGAAAAGCAGAAAACCCCTTGCTAAGTGTTTTATTTATTGAAGATTTACTCACTTTCATTAATTCATATCTGGCTTCAGTTAAGGGGATCAAAAGCCATTCACACACTCTACTGCAATCAGTAAATTTATAACAAGGAACTTTGCAGGTGGAATAGGTAGTCAGTGGACACAATTCATGACAGCATGAGGTCAACTGGACAAATAATACAACTGAATTTCTAAAGTGCAAGGAATCATTTCATGGCTTGAGGTACGATTAGTGGCCAGGCAGCTAAGAAAATGTTACAAGGGTAATCAAATATCATTCTCCTGGGCATAAGCTAATCACCAGTGGGATCATAAAGTCACCTCATCATTCCCTGATTCCCTGTCCTATGCCCTTAAAATTCAGACTTGTGGTAACTAAATGTATTTCTCATGGGGAAAGATGCGATGCACAGTTTGGCTATAGGTCTATAATGAGAAAGAGGGAAATGGATATTTTATGTCAAGCATGTTGGAGGGACTCATGAAGAAAAAGACTATCCACTGCCTTAGAAGGAACTAATGAACTCTTAATGCAGATTCTTTACTTTATTTTCTTTATGAGTTTTTTTTTCTTGTGTAGGTGATATGTGTCTTCTTTCACATGATGAACATGTAAATATGTATTGCATGATAACACATGTACATCCTATATCATATTAGTTATCATCTTAGGAAAGGGAAAGTGGTTGGAGGGAGGGAAAAACAAATTGCAAAATGTCAGAAAATGATTATTAAAATTATATCTACATGAAATTTGGAAAAATATATAATAAAAATTAACATAACTTTAAAATAATTTACAAGCAATCAAATTAAATAAATTTAAAATAATTAACAAAAAAATTTAAAAATAAAAAGAATGTTGTATTGGGTAGCAGATCAGTCAGATTATAGCCATGGCTTAGGCACAGATTTGCAATGCTTACTTTGTAAAATTACTTCATTTTTCTAAGATTCAGTTTCATCTCTTATTCTCAGATTATTGTAAGCATGGGGCCAGGAAGAAAGGTAAAGTATTTGTATTTGACGTTCTTCCATTATTCAAGTTGTTCTTCCTCTTCCTACAGAGGTAGACACCCCACAACTATATACATCCTACACTCACAGTATCTTCATACTAAATACTGGATACCCAAGGTCCATATTGAAATTGGTTCTTGAACTCTCTTGCTAATCCTTCTTATTAATTTCCTCAGCAAGTGTCCTATTTCCCAAGGAATATGAGCTTAAGAATATGATTTAAGCTGAGGATTAATAGCTGTTATATTAGCTTAATTTGTTTGAAAAACCCTATAAATCAGTGAATGGAGAGCTGACCTCAGAACTAAGAACACTCTTTAATACATACTGGCTGTGTGACCCAGGATAGGTCCCTTAACTTATCATTTCTTTAGACAATTTTCTAAGGATAAAAGTTGAAAAAAATACCAACTTGCATTATTAGAGAGAGATTTTGAGTCTCAGAATTCCCCAAAGCAACCAAATCATAAATCTAGACTATTCCTTGTCATATCCTAATGTATTAGGCCAGATAATAAATTAATTATTGAACCCAGAGGGGCAAGTTATGTGAGATTTTACAAACCATGGCCAAGTAACTGGAGAGATGAATTGAGAGCTGACTTCAGAATTATGAACACTGGCTCATGTTATTTGTGTCTTACAAATGATGTTCATTTGTGACCCTGGGAAAGTCATAACATTAACCTTTAAAAATCTTTATCACCTCAGATTCAAGATGTGTATGCTGTAGTGAAGAGGTGGGGGGGTGGGGAGTGAAGTAGGGATAAAAAGAAAGAAAACTCTTGATCACAGAGTTCTCTCAGTAGAGGAAGGTTCACTTTGATCTGAAATTGTATAGAAGGAGCCTAGCATGGGTAGTAATTTTAAAGTGTTAGACCCTCTTTCACAATATGTTTTCCCAACATCTCCTATTACTAGTCACCTCTTCCTCCTGAAATTGCTTTATATTTTTTTTAACCCTTGTAGTTTGGTGTATTGTCTCATAGGTGGAAGAGTGGTAAGGGTGGGTAATGGGGGTCAAGTGACTTGCCCAGGGTCACACAGCTGGGAAGTGGCTGAGGCCGGGTTTGAACCTAGGACCTCCTATCTCTAGGCCTGACTCTCACTCCACAGAGCTACCCAGCTGCCCCTGAAATTGCTTTATATTAACTTGGCTGTGTATAAAATATGGTATTATCATATCCTTATCATATCTTTTATATCATTATCTTTATAATATCATTAAATCTTTATTTATCCCCAGTGCCTAGACAGAGTGCTTTGCACACAATGGGTAGATACTTAATATATGTTTATTGAAGGTGAGTTTTAAAAAGAAAGAAGAAAATGCAAATTAAAAGCAGATAGGTACTAACTATTAACTCGCTCAACTTATTTTCTTTAATAGCATCCTGTTGTCTATAGCATACAGTTAAAATCCCTTAGGTTTACATTAAAGGCTCTCCACAGTCCCAAGCCAGGTTTTCTTTCTAAACTTAAATCCAGTAAGAGCCTAGTTTTTCCCTTCCCTTCTGTTCCTTCTCTCTTCCCTTCCCTCTTCCTTTCTTCTTGAGAGTGTACTTAGAAATATGGAGGGAAGCAAAAAAAAATTTTGTCAAAGTAAGTAACTGCCCTTGACTTTTTCCTGATTTCATTTGACTAAAAGTTTTGGGAAAGAGTTGCTGAATTAGATTCCAACCTAACCAGGGAGTTCAGCTTTTGAGAAGGTTTTGCTTTTCTTTGTTGCCAACTTTAAGGATCAGTACAAACTGCCTGCACAGTTTGGAAATCAAAGATTTTCAACTCAATTGGCTACTCCACATCCAGCATGCCTTCCTGCTCCATATTCCCATTTGCAACAGGGTCATCTGAATGAAACTAGAAAAACCATTTCCTTCCACACTCACAAAGGCATCACTGTTTGATAAATAGCCAAGGTCTTATACAAGGCTGACGACTGGCTCCAGGCTTTTGAAACAAGTTGTAGTGTTTTTCACCCCTGTGTCCTTGACTCATAGTCAACTCAGTTTAATAATGCCCCAAAGTCCTCTCCCACCCAAATCAAGTAACTGTGATAGGATGAGGTAATGTCAACTAATATGGGGCTTTATCTATGTCCATGCCAAGGTTCTATCAGTTCTGTGCCTCTAACCAGCCCCACTCTTAAAGCTTCCAAACCTAAGTCTACCCCACTGAACTATAACTAATTCACGAAGTGCTGGAGGGGTGGGCAAAAATGATATGAAGCCAATTCAGGAGATTTAGGATAAGCAGAAGAAAAGAAAAAAAGATTTAAAAAATGGCCATTAGAGCTAGTGTGCTATTGTCCCTGCAGCCATGTTCCCATGATAATATTGCAACACCTGGGCTCTATGCCAAAGACAGGAGAAGATTCATGAGACCATCAGTGACACAAGAGAGGCTGAAGGCCCTAGTAGGCCAGCCAGCAGACAAGATCATTCGAGGTAGAATCTGGGCCAGGATCCAGTGGCTGTCCTTGTGGAAGAGACAGAGACCAGCTAAATGGAGTGGAGGGGCAGAGAGGAAAGTGTTCCAAGTTCCCTTAGTAAGTGTATTTCGTCTCTTCAGGAGGCAGTGACTGGGGGGGGGGGGGAACCCACCAACAACAACAGATAAGAGAGCTTTGTAGCTCCCAGTGGGAATGAATGAATCAAAGAATTGCATTAAACTTTAATAGCTTAAAATGGCACTAAGACCCTGTGTATTTGGTTTTATTCCTTTTATTTGTATGGTTATGAGTTATAACAACAAAGAGTTGGACCATGCTTGTGTGTTGACTCCAATTGGTTATTCTTTTCACAATGTTATTAAAATCCATTGAAATTTAGCAGGTCAGGGAAGAAGAACAAATTTGCTATGGGGTGGGAGCAGAAGTCATCAGAGTCTATTTAGATAGATAAAGTAATAGGAAAAATATTTCTAGATTACCAAGATGCTTCCTAACACCCTATAAGGTAACCCAAGAAACCTTGACATTTCATACCTTCTTGAATTTTGGTAAGCAATGTTTCATTGCCAGGTAACTGGGCACTACCCTTGGTATATAAACAACTATTTCAGAATTTATAAACCATGTACCTATTGATCCAAGTATAGTAAGGAAGATGAGACAGACAGACAAGCAGAGAGAGAATATTTATTAAATACTTACCATATGCTAGGTACTAAACACTGGTACTACAAACACAAGCAAGCAAGGACAGTCTCTTCCCTGAATGAGGATAAAGGGATAAAGACAACATATTATGAAGGAACTAGAAAGGGAAGGGAAGCTATAGGGGTGGGGAGATGGCTGCGAAGTATCATGGAGGTCTAGTTTCAAGCAAGGTAAGGCATATGATCTGGGGAATCTGGAATGAGTCCAAGATTTCAGGATAAAGGACATAATGCTGATGGCCAGAGTGTAGGTGGTTTGTGAGGAAATGGCCAGTGAGGGAGAAAGGGGAATGAGTGAGATATCAGAGAGCTACGGAATCTTTTTCACCAGGCTACCAGAGAAGCCACGGACTGAGCTATGATTATAGGAAATGGGGGTCACTAAATTGTACTTAAGGATCTCAGCCAGACACTTATTGATTTAGAAAGCTGCATTAATATTATCTATATCATATTGTATTTTTATTTATTTTGTTAAATATTTGTCAATTATATTTTAATCTGGTTCTGGCTGCCCTGGGGATTGTTGTGGGCTAAATACAACTAAAAAGTCATATGCTTGATACTTTTGATATAAGGAATTTAAAGAAAGAAGTATTGATTTTTACAAACTAGCTATTTGATCCTGGATACGTTCTTTTGTCAGTCTTGGTTTTAATATCTTTAAAATGAGATTAGTTTTAGATTATAATTAGAATAAAATCTCTTATTCTTTAGTTCTAGTCCAAATTCTCTGTTACTGAATATGTAATCTTGGGCAACTTGCTTATAGCAGTAGAACTTCATTTCCACATTTATTAAATGAAAATAATATTTGTCCTATCTATGTTGGGGAATTTTATGAAGATCAAATGAAACCATCTAATACATTAACATATTTATCAAAAGTTTATGACAGGCCTATGTGGTTTAGGAGGTATCTAAGTAATATTTAGCACAAATAACAATAACCAAGCTTGGTCCAAGAGAAATATTAACTATATACAACTAACTGCCTTCTTTGGATTGATGGGGAACTACTAAATATACTGGCACATTGTGCATACTATCAGACTCAGTTTGTGTGTTGGTTAGTTATACCAAACTTATTTTCCTCCACTCTATTTAAATAAAATTATATAGAATGGCTTTTGGAGCAGGAAAGGTGGAAGAGACAGATTTGAAAAGGAAGGAAATGTAATTACAGATGATTCAAACAAATTTTCAACAACATAACCCCTACCCTGAAAGAGATTATAATTTTCTGTAGATAATATATACAGTATAAACATAGTATAATTAATCACTAAAGAAATAAGGAATAATATGAATTAGTATATTAAAAGGTGCTAAGTTTTATATAAGTACTAAATTGTATGGTATATACAATATGTCCTACGGATGGTTGGAAACAGAAAGTATTAATTGAATACTGGATAAGGTTAATGGACTAGGTGATGTAGTGGTTAGAGTGTTGTGTGTGAAGGCAGGAAGACTCATTTTTCTGAGTTCAAATATGGTCTCAGACATTTACTAGTTGTGTGTCCCTGGGCAAATCACTTATCCCTCTTGGCCTCGATTTCCTCATCTATAAAATGTTCTAGAAAAGGAAATGGCAGAACTCTCTAGGATCTATGCCAAGAAAACCCTAGATAGGGATCACAGAATTGACTATGACTAGAAACAAATAAGCAACAATAAGCTTTATAGGGTAGACTGGAGACTATAGGGGGTGTGAGCTTGAGCTTCAGCTCATTTGATAACATTTGATAATTCAGACTACAGGAGGCAATAGAGCATTTTAGATATATAAAACAGAATGATCAATGGTAAGAATGAACACAGGAAATAATGAAAACAACCTTACTAGAAAAGAAGAATGTGGGTTGGGGAGTAGAGAGTGGTTAATTGGACTATAGTGAGAGAATGGAAAGATATTTTAGGGCAAGATTGGAAAAAGAATAGAGCAAATTAATATAAAAGGAATTTGTGGATTTAAAAATGCAATACATATGTAATCTTGAAGCTAGAAGACACCTTAGAAATAATTTCATCTAATACCTTCATTTTATTGATGAAGAAGCTAAGATTTGGAGAAGTTACATAATTTGCCAAAGTTCAATGATAGTTATTATCAGTTAAACCTAAACTCAGTTCTTCAACTTATTCCAGTGATTCCTCAGTTATACTAAAGAACCTCTAAAATGGAAGGAATTATGATTTACCAGTGTGTTACCCATTCTCATAAGAGAAAGACACTCTGGGGTCATCTCATTACTCTAAGGGATATATGAATTAAGGACTGCATTTTTTTAGTCCATTCCCTTTAATAAACATAAAAGTTTGCTGAGATTTCTTTCACCTTCTACCTCTCAGTTAGGAGATTTTCCCCTAACAAAATGAACTTTTCTTTGGGTAGAGGTAGAGTGTTTTCTCTAATTATTAAGTGGATGCACTTCAAGGAATTCAGGAAAAGAAAGTGAGAAAGATTCGTTGGTTCATGTTCCTATATAGACCAGCCATGACTCATCGACTTCTTTCTCTAGCTGCACAAACGGTGCCTAAGAGATTAGAGCATATATCCCAAATGTTACATATTAGAATTGATTACACCAACACAACTATTAGGCTTTAAAAGGCATAATGTTTTAAGCCTGTTCAACTAAAATACTATAGTCTAAGTGCAATCAAATCTCTCTGAGGGGATTAGGCAGACACCATTTTAATTTATCCATTCCAGAGCGTGGTGCCAAGAGTGCTGCAAAGATGAAAATAAAGAAACTGCCGAGTGGGCATTTTTGTTGATCCAGCAGTAGAAGTAGCAGCTTGCTCAGGAAAAAGGGGATAACTGCTGTTCTTCCTCTAGTCTATAGGATTGGAGAACATGCTGAGAAAGTTGTGTTTCTCACCTCCATTTGCCACTAGCTGGGATACTATACAATACACACCCACCCATCCAATTCATCAATCCCCCCACCCCTTAGAAAGAAAGTACCTTAAAAACAGAGACTGCTTTTTATTTCATTTTTTAATATCCTCGCCACTTAGCATAGCATCTGGTACATAGTTCTTAATTAATGCTTATTGATTAATTGATGAATGCTCTTCTGGATGACTCCCTCACTCTGATTAAATGTCTCCTCATAGTCTCATAACTGTCCTCTGTGTCTACTACATCTACACCTTTACCCCCTCAACTCCCAAGACTCAACTCAGGTTTGGCCTTCCAAATGAAACCTTTTCTGATTATTGTAGCTGTAAGATTAAAATTAATATACAATAACTCCAAGTATTATATTTTATAAGATTTACTAATAATAACTCGAAGTAAAGGAAAGTAAAAAGACAAAAGTATAGCCTGAGTAAAGACAAGTTTACCAGACCTTGAAAGCAGAAGAAGAGAGAGAGAGAGGAAGAAAGGAAGGAAGGAAGGAAGGAAGGAAGGAAGGAAGGAAGGAAGGAAGGAAGGAAGGAAGGAAG
>NC_058130.1:415329096-415366552 GCF_016433145.1 Gracilinanus agilis
AAGGAAGGAAGGAAGAGAAAGGAAAGAAGGAAGGAAGGGAGGAAGAAAGAGGAAGGAAGGAAGGAAGAGAAAGGAAAGAAGGAAGGAAGGGAGGAAGAAAGAGGAAGGAAGGAAGGAAGAGAAAGGAAAGAAGGAAGGAAGGGAGGAAGAAAGAGGAAGGAAGGAAGGAAGAGAAAGGAAAGAAGGAAGGAAGGGAGGAAGAAAAAGGAAGGAAGGAAGGAAGAGAAAGGAAAGAAGGAAGGAAGGGAGGAAGAAAGATTTGTCCTTGGCACTGCTTTATTCAATTTTTTATCAAATAAAGATAGAGATGATAGTTTTATCATATTTGTAGATGAAAAGCTGAAAGGAATAGCTATTATTTTAGGATAAAGTCTGGATCACAAAGGTTTCCAGGGGCTAAAATAATAGGTCAAATATAAATAGATGAATTTGAATAGATGCAAAATCCTAAACTTGTGTGTATTTTTTATTTTAAGACACAGTGTAGGAATTGCACATGGTTCAACACTTCTCCATTTGAACAAGCTCACTTAGGTGGGTTTCACTCTTAGTGTGAGGGAATAGTTGCTTCTCAAGAATATTATTTTATTCTCTATTACTAGTAGTATTCAGAGTATGTGAATACAAGTTCTATCATACTCTGCCTTGGTCAGACTACATATAGAATGTTAGAATCAAGGTCTGAACACCACATTTTACACATATATCAGAGGTATCAAATACCTGGTCCATGACCTACATGCTGCCCACAACATTCTGAGGGTAGCCTGAAATAGATTAAAATGGAAATAGGAAATATTTAGCAAAACAAGTAAAAATATGATAGAATACAAGTAATGTTACTATATGGTTTTCTAAGTTGCTATGCAGCCACAGGAGCACTTAGGTGTGCTTTAGGGATAGAAAAATGAAAACAGATACATTCTATGCTCTCAAGAAACACACAGCTCAGACAGAATTAAATGTCAAGGCCTTGGAAACATCATTTAATCATATATTCTGTTAACTTTGTATTTGGACTTCATTCCAGAGAGATTTGAGATTTTATGTCCTAGGAACAGACCAACACTTCACTCCATATAAGTAAAGTAAAGGGTGATACTGCAAATAAATTAGGGGAGCAGTTTACCTGTCACATCTATGGTTAAGGGAAGAATTTATGTCCAAATAAGACAAAGAGAACATAATAAGATGTAAAATAGATGACTTTGACTATATTAAAATTTAAAAGATTTTGCGCGCGCGCGTACACACACACACACACACACACACACACACACACACAAAGAAGCTAATGCAAGCAAGATTGGAAGAGAAAAAATAAACTGGGAAAAAATGTTTATAAAAGCAAGCATCTCTGACAAAGGCTTCATATCTTAAATGTATAGAGAACTGAGTCAAATTTATATGAATGCAAAGCATTCCTTAATTGACAAATGGTCAAAGGAAATGAATAGGAAATTCTCAGATGGAGAAATTAAAATTATCTTTAATCATATTTAAAAATGTCCCAAATCACTAATAATTAGAGAGATGCAAATTATAACAACTCAGAGATACCATTTCACTCCTATCAGATTGACTAAGATGACCAAAAAGGAAAATGGTAAATGTTGGAGGGGATGAGTTTTTATGGCCACGAACATTTTATCAATTTAAATTTGTATGAACAAATAATGAAATTGGTACAAGTATGAAGAATCTGCTGAATTACCTGCTCTAAAAGCTGTACCTAAGTAGGAAAGGACAAAGTTTTGCCTCAGGTCATTGAAATTAAGAAGTTATTGAAAATTCCTAAATTCCTTCAGCAAAATAGAAACAAATTGGTTTAATATCCAATAAACAAAAAATAATTACTTAAAATATAAAGCTCTCAGGGTCAGTCATAAGGCAGAAAAGAACAATGTATTTGTACACACAAGTGACAGGTTCATATTGTGTCTCTTAGACATATCATCTGTGACCATGGGCAAGTAGTTTAACTTCTTTGGGACTCGGTTTCCTTATCTGAAAATGAAGGGGTTAGAGCAGATGACCTCAAAGGTCCCTTTCAGTTGTAGATTTATGATCATGGGATCTCCCAGCTTCTTGCCAATGTGGTTGAATCCCAGATAAGCTCTTTTTCAATTATTGTTGTTATTCAGTGGTGTCAGACTCTTCGTGACCCCATTTGAGGTCTTCTTGGCAAAGATTACTTGAGTGGTTTGTCATTTCTTCCTCTACTTCATTTAAAAGATGACGAACTTGAAGCAAAAAGGGTTAGGTGACTTGCCCAGGGTCACATAGTGACTAAATCTATGAGGCCAAATTTGAACCCAGGCCTTCCTATCTCCAGGGCCAGAGTTCTATCTACTACCACATGGCTATATCCCTCACTTCAGTTATAACTTCATGCTGGCTGATAGTTTCTTGTTTCTCTAAATAGATGCTGAATTAAATAGTTTAAGGCTGTGTTTTGGGAAGCCTGCCCTCTACACCAAGATGTGTAGTTAAAATTCTACCTACTCTTTGCCTGTATACCACAAGCTGCCTTAAGCCAAGTTGGCCAGAATACTTTGTTAGTGTGCTGTTTAGGGAAAAGAAAGAAGATTCTACTTATGACAAAATAAACTCACTTTATTATAGGCAGACAGGGCCAGCCTTACACTGTAGGTAGCTACATCCTTAATGTGCTTTTATGAGTTCCAGAATGGCTCCCCAGAATTTTTTTAAATGTATCCATCCAAAAGCCCACTTGCTCAAAATTGCCTAAAATTTTAAAAAATTTTATAAAACCTTTCATTCCACAATTATAGATGACTGCAATCTCTCCTGGGAAAGATAAAACTTGACTTGAGTTTATACACTGTCAGCTCCTTTCTCAAGAGAGAAGTAACAAAGGAGAAGGGGGAACCATGAAATAAGCTACAAAAATGGAATAATGGAGATCTCCAAAAACAAACAACAGAAATTTTGTCAAGGGCCTGCCCTATGAGAAGTCACAATTTGTAAGCCAACTGGTTTTATAAAAGTTCAACTTCCTGCTTATTTCAGAAGTAATTAGGGTCTAATAGACAGGACAAGCTGGATTTGGTGTAGAAACCTCAATTCTATTTTTCAGTTCTGCTACTTATTAGCTTATGACTTTGTTTGAAGGACTTACTCTATCCTAGTTTCAGATTCTTAATCTTTAGAATAGGATTGCTATATTTCTTGAGGAAATACTTTCTAAAATGAAACCCTATGCAAATATGAACAAAAACAAAAACAAAAATTGTACTACCTTTTAGCAATTCTTTCCTCAGTATTTAGCTAGAATGTACCTGGGACAGCAGAAACATTTTATCACAAGAGCCAAAATAAATATCTCCTGTGATACTGATAATATGCTACTTTTCCATTGCTCTTGCCCTGAGGAATCTATGTGGCCACTCTGAAAAATCCAGTTGTAGTTTAGGTACCTCGGGAAACACTTCTACGATGCATAAGTTAATTCCCCTATTTTTATGAGATTTTCAGATTCCCCTTGGACCTTGGAGGTAGTCAGAGGTGGATACTGTTGTATTCCCCCATGTAGTCATATTAAGGTTAATGGGTTGAAGTGGGATTATGCCTACTCAGTAAGAGAGTTACTCCCTAATGGAATGATTCCCAAGATAAGCAAGCTTTCAAAATAAGATCATATTGGCTTGAAGAAGCCTCAGTTCTCTCAAAAGACTAAGCAGGCTGTCAAGTCACTGATCCTGAGAAAGGATAACTTCTGGTGTTGAGATAGGAAGAAGGAAAATATTTGACCTTGTGCAGCTAAGATTGATGATTTCTCAGCAATGATTTTTTCTTCTGATTCTTGGGAACCAATAGGGCCTGAGAGCAAGAATCACCAGTGATTCTTGACCTACACTTTTGTCTTTATTTTTATGACAGATTAGTATTTGGGGAGGTATTGTAAACCTAGAGAAAAATACATATGTATTCATGCATATTTACGCATATACATACATGTATATTACTGTAATTAAGGGATCTCCAAACATCTGATAGTCAGTTCTTCAAAGTTCGATTCCACTTCATGAGGCAGAGGACTATTTCTCTAGAAAATGCATATTTAGGAGTACTATTTCACCTCTGTGTAATTCCATGAGAGTAGGTTCTGTAAATTTTGTAAGGACTCTATATGTTTCTGTGATTCTAGTGAGAGTTGGGTAGTCAATCCCAGTGGATAGATTTGGATGAGAAAAGGTTCCTGATTGTTATTCAACTTAGTTCAGTAAACAACTACTATATGAAAGGCACTGTGGAAGGCAAAAATCCAGCCAACAGCAAAATTATGAATTAAATAAAATTTGTTTTCTAGCTTGCATTTACCATTTCTGTGTCCTACCCAATTTCATAAACTCAGTGCCCCAATTTTATTGACTGGCTGAGTGAGGCATCTTACCTTTTCTTGCCAGTATCTCATAGTCTGGATCCATCCCCACTCCCAATCATGTTATTATATTTATTTATTTTTATTTGTATTCATTTTTTTAATCAACAGAAGTCAGCCTCTCTCAATCCAACACCAATTGAGAAAGAAAAACAAATCTTCCTTTTAAAAATGTGTGTATAAATGTAGACCCCCATATATGTATATAGATGGGTAGATATCTATCTATAGATGTATACCTATGCATATAAACACATATATATGTACATGTTTATTTATATATGTATAGTTAAAACAAATTTCTACATTAGTCATAGCAAAAAATTGTCTCTATACTCTCAGTTTTGACTTTTATATCAGCAGGTAGGTAAAATATTTTACCACAAGTCCTTTGGAATTATGATTGATCATTATGGTTCTCATACGTTTCAGAGTTATTCAATATTTTGCCTTTGTATAAATTGTTCTTCTGCTTTTGCTCACTTCATTCCACATTATTTCATACAAGTCTTCACAGGTTTCTCTGAAACCATTACCTCCATCATTTCTTATAGCAGAAATGCATTCTATCACATTCATCTACCTATAATTATTTTAAGCATAAAACAATGATGTATAGCCTGATATATTTTCATCTAGATTTGAATAAGTATATCTCTCATACCTATATTAACTCTGAATTTCCTGAAAGTGTTCAGTCATTCCCAACTGAAGATTACCACATCTTTTTTCAATTTTTTGCCTCTGCAGAAAAACAATAAAAAAACTATAAATGCTTTTTGTATATTCTTAGAGTTTTAAATTTTATTTTACTTAGAATCAATTCCTCTAATAATCTAACTTTCTTCTTATTCTTCCCATTTCTTTTTCCTTCTTATTTACTTATTGAGTGAAATGCTTTTCTGTACACAAATGTTTGTATGTATTCTCTCCTCCTTTGACTAGTTCTGCTGATAATGATGTTTAAGTGTTAGCCACTCCCTCCTATTCATTCTTTTTGCATAACATTTCCATATGCTTACAATGATCATGTGAGATAATTTTCCCCAAACTGCCTCTCCCCAAAGTGTTTCTCTTCCCTTCTTTTATTTTTAAGATCAAGACAGAAAGAACCACTTACAAATCTTCTGCCTAATTAGATCCCCTTTAGGACTTCTAATGATAAAGTTCACAGGTGACACATGCATCATCTCCATATTAGATTGTAAACACTTGGTTCTTGTTTAGTTCTTTGTGATTGCTCACACATGTTACTTTAAGCCTTCTTTTGATTCTTGAGTTTTCACTTCAGAGCTTCTAAAAAAATTCTGGTCTTTTCATCATGAATTTATCTAGGTCTTTTATTTCATTAAAAGTTAATTCTACCCCATGCGCCTTTAAGCTCAGGTTTTCTATTTATTTTGCCATCTGCAATATCAAACTCCAAGTTTTCTGCTTCTTTATTGTGCTAGCTACTAAGTTATGTGATTGATTGGAACACTTCAGTACTCAGATTCTTTCATTATGACTGCTTGTTGTATTTTTTTCCCTTTGACTTAAAGCTTTGGATTTTGGCTGGAATGTACCTGTGAGTTTTTGTTTTGTGGTTTCTTTAAGGCAGCAAACTGGATTGTTTCTCTTTCTCCCAGATTTTAAAAGAATTGAGTAATGCTATTTTATTATTTCTTAAAATGTAATGTTTGGACCCTTTTGGGGAAGAGGGGGTCATGGCTTTCAGGTAATCCAATGATTCTTAAATTATTTCTCCATGCTTTTCAAGTCATTCATTGTTGCAATGAGATACCTTGCTTTTTCTTTTTTTTCAGTTTTTTATCTTTATTTGAGTATATCTTGTCTCTTGGAATCATTAGCTTTTATTTACCCCATTCTACTTTTGAGGGAGGTTCTCTCCCTGACCCTATAAAGCTTTCTACCTCTGGTACCAAACTACCAATTCTCTTTCCATTTCTTTGTTTCATAGATTTTGTTTTTTATTTTTTTCCTGTAGTGTACTTTTTTATATTCTTGCTCCATCTATTCTAGCAATATAATCTAAATTTGTGTCCAAACTATTTTTTGACCTTTTGCTTATTTTTGGTGTTTTGGAATCATTCTCTTCTTCTGTGTTTGTGTCCTGAACCTTCCAGTCATTATAACTGTTGGTGGTGGTTTTTTAATAGTGAGATTCTTTTCTTTCCTTTCTTCTCTCATTCCTTCCTTTTGGCCCAGGGTTCCAGCCTACTTCTGAACTTCAAACTTTATGTTATGACCAGGTTCAGCACACTTATGGAAATTCTGGGTTGATACTGCCGCTACTTTGTTGGTGGTATAGAGTGTTGTTATTCCAGGATCTCAGGGATAGCTCAGGTTGAAGATATATACACAGTAAGTATTCCCAGAGTGTTCTGATCAAAGTCTGGTCACTGCCTTATGCATTTGGCTCTGAAAATTTTTTACCTTGGTTTGTGTCTGGGTAACAATCCTGAAGGCTTACCTCTCATGGGAGTTTTAGTAGACTGCTGCTAGATTGAGTCATTATTGGGGATATGACAATATCTAATGGTTCAAAATGACAGGATTTTATTCTCCTTTTTTTGTCTGAGGTTCCTGAATTGGTTGTTTTTATCAGGTTTCAAACTGGTTCAAAAGCTGGATCTGAGATTCATCTCCATTCTTAGGGTGTGAACTCTATAGTTGTTTCATATCTCCTAATTTGTTTTGCAATCAATTCAAAGTCTAGGGCCATCTTAGTAAACCTATAACATGTGTGCTGGAGGAGGCTGCTCTCTTCCCCATCTCCACATGAACCTGAGGACATTTCTCATGTTACCTGCTCCTCTGCCCAGCAGCCCAATGAGAGCACTTCCTTCCTCCCATGTCTGGTATAAGGGGGCTGGTGGGGCTCACATGTGGCATGAGGGTTACAGTTTAGACACTCGGTCTCTAAAAGATTTGCTATCAATGGCCTAGGTATACAATCACTTCTTACCCTGAGATGTCATCTTTAGATTAACGTCCCCTCCTCATTCTGCACTAGATCTCTGACCTAGAACTGGGTAGTAAGTGACAGAACTGCTAGTTTACAAGTGTTCCTGCACCTTTTATAAGTTTAGACTCCTCTGTGCTAGATCTGAGACCTTTTCTTGCCTTAGTTCATAGCCTTTCCTTCCTCTAGATTGTTTTACATGTGCACTCCTGGCTAAACCCTATTCCCAGTATCCATGAACCTTTTTTTCCACCCCTTATCTAACTATGCTCACCTGGGCTTTTAAATATGGCTCACTGTAATTTTTTTTGACTTGGATTTCCTTATCAGAGTTCTATCTGGTGCATTTCCTAGATCTCTAAAAGATCTGGGGTAGGGATGGCTAAATTAGCACACTATATCCATCCTGCTTATCCACCAACTTAGCTTCACCCTTAACTTTTCTATTATCTTTTTTCATCAAAATTCAACTGTCCTATGTCATATTCCTCAAGATCCTTGTTACCAACTGCTGTGTTAATATCTTTAAACATATTCATGGTACAAAGTCTCTCTGAGCTCCTTTGTTGAAAAATGAAGTAAGAAGAGTCAGAAAAATGATCAATGACTACACAATGTAGATGGAAAGAAGAAGAACAAAACACTTTACATTTGAGGGATATTAGAGTCAATCTTGGTGATGTAAAATCAAATATATCAATAAAATCTATTAAAATATTCATGCTACTAATTTATTGATTTTTATATTTACCTTCTCTAAGATTAATTCATTTGAACATGGGGTGACTATAGATACAATAGGAATAAAATTTCAGAGGTCAGAATTTCATACACATTGGCAGCCTGGCAAAATTATATGAAGAATATTGTGCTATCTTGGGATAATCTTGTAATTATCTTTATCAACCAGTCTCAAAATATGTTTTCAAACTGGTCTATAACATGGGCATTAGAATGATTTAAGATGTCATTGTGCACTTGTAAAATTACTTGTATTAGAAGTGGGTTCAAGTTCTGGCAGTGGCATTTACTAGTTGTGTGACCCTCACCAATTCTCTTAAGGTCTTAGAATCCTTATTTAATTCATCTAATAATTGTAAATGATTATATTACCTAACTCACTGAAAATGGACCATCATCAAAGAGAGAACTGTGGTTCATAATTACCTCCCCAAGTATTGAATCATATAGTTTTGAAATCAATATTTTAATACATGTCATCATAGCAAAGATTTATACTTTTCAAACTATACACACCAATCCCTAGCAAAATGTAAAGTTCTAGTAGAAGAAATCAAAATACCATGGGGATAAGAAGCTACATACTATCTTTGACTTCTTGTCTATTGCTGGAATTGTTCTGATAATGCTTTTAGGAAACCTACATAAGATGAACTTACATCCCAAATATTTTAATTCAACTACAAAAAGCAATTCTTTTTATTCTTTTGTGGATTAATTCATAGAACCTTAGCCATAAGAATACTAGCAGTATAGGGATTTTCTCATGACTGTTTTTAATTTTAAAATTAAAAAAGTCAAAATACATGAGATATCAATAACAAAATGCAATATCCACATGAATTCATCCAATAATATTTCATTCCAGATAAATAGATGGGTAATACAAATTTGTTTGTGTTAGTTTCTGGAATCAATTTAGGATCAGAAATAATCACCAGAAATTACATAAGGGATATCCTTAAGGAAGCCAGACTTATTGATCAATGTAGCTTATATATTATGACATTAATAATTGTTAGCATTTACAAAGCATTTTATGGTTTGCAAAGCATATATAACTTTTCATTTGATCCTCACAAAAGCTCAGGGGATGAGTACAATTATTTACATTGATGGGGAAACTACGACAGGTTAAGGGAGTTGCCCAGGGTCACAGCAATAGTAAAAATCTGAGACTGGATTTAAAAATCAGGCCTTTCAGACTCAAGGCCCATTTGCTCTATCTCCTGAGAAACCTAGCTATATAATATATACTAGATGGAAGAAACATGGAAGAAACAAAAACAAATAAAGGATGCTGAAATTTAGTACCTACCAAATACCTAACAAGTCATTCTCTTGTTTGAAAGAATTGTACAGCAGACATTTTCTTTATTTCATAATATAACAGAAGAACAATCCCTATTCTACAAATAGACATCAAATATCTTTGAGAATTTAGTTGATAAACTGTACTGGACCAGACCATTATTATTGATATAATAAGCATTTAGGACCAATTTTTGATTGATGTCATTACATTGAATATTCATAGTCTCCAAAATTCATGGGAGGAAAAGCTTTCAGAATATAGAGAACTAACAAAAGAAGTTGAAACCAAGTGGGAATAGGGTGAAGTGCATTATCATTTCTATTGTCCTGTATACTTTTGGAGTTATTCTGAAGATTTTTTTTCAGGGAATCTACAAAAGATGAACTTAAATCTTAATGTTTTTATTCAATTATGAAAAGCAGTTATTTTTAACAATTTGTCCAGTAGTTCACAGACTATTAAGTATAAAAGAATTACAGTAGTTAGCAACTTGTCCACAGACCATTTCTTTCTGACTCCTTCAAAAAAAGATGAGAATAAAATACTATTACTACTACTAACAACAATAACAACTAACATGTATACAGTACTTAAATATCTGCAAAGCACATTGAATACCTCTTCTCATTTAAATTTCATTATTATCCTATGAGGAAGGGCTAAATATTATCTCCATTTTACATTTGAATAAAATGAATATTAAAGGCAGCTAGGTAAGGCAGTGGATAGAATGCTGGACCTGGAGTCAGGAAGATTCATCTTCCTCATTCAAATCCACCCTCGGACATTTACTAGCTGTGTCATCCTTGGTAACTCATATAACCCTGTTTACCTCAGTTTTCTCATCTGTAAAATGAACTAAAGAAGAAGTGGCAAACTATTCCAGTACCTTTGGCAAGAAAATCCTAAACTGAGTAACAAAGAATCAGACAGGACTGAAAAAAACTACTGAACAACAAAAAAGTGACTATAAATATATCCCAAGGCAGCTTAACCAGGGTTTCATAATATCCCAAACCTTCAAAGTGTAAATCAATAAGGTATTCATAGAACTCTCCTGAAAAACTATCAAGTTATTGAAAATTATTACATTCAATAAACATTTATTAAGCACTAAGCACTAAGAAACAAATAAGAAAAAAAGTACTTTACCCTCAAGACGTTTACCATCAAATGGAGGAAGACAGTATGCCAAAGGAAACTAGAAAGAGGAAGGGAGCATGAGGAGGTACTAATTACTGTAGGGTTGGGGTGGGATCTATATGTCTTATCCTTTGGAGTTCAAACCAAGGGGAGATGTAGATGGAAAGTGGAAACCTAGCTGGAGATCGAGTCCTCTAGACAGGAAAGCTTTAGTGTTCTACCATCCAGCCTTCCAGTCAGAGGGAAGAGAAGAATGAAGGTGTTAGAAAGGAGTTGAGTATCCAAAGCTGATTAAACAAGGTGATGAGGAGATTTCAGGTGATCAGCTCGTCTTGGGAGGAACATCATGTTCTTTAGAGTTCAAACCAAGCAGAGCTGCAGATGGAAAATGGAGAGGGTAGCTACTGTGGGGTAGAGATAGATGAAAATCTTAACACAAGAATCATGGGGAATATAACATGAAATATATAATTCCTTTGTATCCATTGAAGCTTAAAGGGGGTAAGGTGAGTTCAAGTAAAAGGAAACAATGCTTTTCAAAGCAATGAGTGAATTCGTGGAACTCATTCCTGGTTGAAAACATTAATCTTTTGGAAGAAGGTTTAGATTACTTCCTGCCTGATTGAGCTATGACTGGATTGAATTCAGTTGACTGGGTCTGAGCAGGCAAAAGATTTGTTTGCTGAGGTAAGCAACTTTTCATTGCTTTGTCCCCCAAATTCTCTGGGTCAAAAGCTAACGCATGTCATTGGAGAGAAAAGAGGTTTCCCAGACATCAGAAACATTTCACATCCTTACCTTATGGAGCTGGCTCTATAAAAAAATTGTAAATTTAGTGTGTGTGCATGTGTGTACGTCTATGTGTTTTATCAGAAGCTTCAGATTTCTAGTTATTCCACTTTTCCCTCCCCCCAGGCACTCAGATCCCTTATGAGCTATCACTATCAAAACTTGCTTTTGGAAAGGAAATGAATGTTACACTGAGGTATAAATGACTGATAACACCATAACATTTTATCATTCCCAAGGAAATAAGCATTTCAGCTTGAGCTGAAGAAATGAATGATAATAGCAGTGCACATGTGTATAATGCTTTATCATTTACAAACCATTTCCCTCACAGCCCTGTGAGGTAGGTAGTGCAAGCATTTTTACCCCCATTTAAAAGATGAGTTAACTGAGTATCATCAAAAGTTGAGTAATTTGTCCAAGATTACCTCTCACACCTCTCTGTCTCCTTCCTCTTTCAGCTGAAAAATCTTAACTTTTACTTTCTTGAGAAAATTGAGACAAGTTAATGTGACCTTCCTCTCCTCAAATTTTCATGCTTAAAAACTCTTTAATATCAACTCCCACTCTTTTCCTTTTCCCCAACATTTGAGAAAGAGGTCAGCCTTCCAGTTGCCAAAGCCCAACCCTCCACATGTGACTTTATCTCATCCTCAATTGCATCCAGCGTATTATATCCATAATCATCTGCTCCCCACCTCTCCTTAAAACCCTCACTTTTCACTATCAACAATGCTAAATTCAGCCCTTGTCTGAGTAAAACTGCACTAAGAATTTTGAAATATCATTCACTTACAATGTATACTTGTCTCTCCCATTCGAATATAAACTTTATTTATGATTGGTGACTGTTCTGTTCTTTGTTCCTGTTTCCTCAGCACCTGGCACAGTGGTAGTTACTTGATAAAAACTATTTGGTTAGTTGGGTAATTCAAGCAACAGGTTTTTGTTGTTCAGTATTCTTTTCAACAAAAAAGGTGGCCATGACATTAACAGTGAAACTTCAATTGGTCAAAGATTGGGAAAGGTTGGGATTAGGAATCTTCCCAATCAACCCTAAAATTATATGATGTAGTGGTGAGTGAGGACGTGTTGGGGCTAGGATAATGTGAATTTTCAATTCTTTGGAAAAACAAATATTCTATAAGGATATAAGAACACCTGTTGCTAATTCAGAATTGATTGAACACATCATTTTATCCAGATATAAAGTATGTTCTTGTTCATTCCCATTTTCACAGACATTTCACATTGGGTCTGAATCCAATGCCAAGAGGTTTTGATATTTTGATGACATGATGACACGCTTTGTCTGTAGTCTGTTAGGATAATGCTGGTCGACATTTAAGAAATGAAAAGTATTTCTTTGTAGAACAGGGACTAGTACTAACTTATACCCTGAAGGCTATTTTATTAAGTGGATAAATTGATAAAATAAAAATTCAGGGAACAAAGTGATATGATAAAATATGGAATTTGTTGTAAGGATTTCTTTTTTCTACTAGTAGCAAATACATATATATATGTATGTATATATATATACATATATATTCCTTATATGTTTTGAGAAAAAAGACTTATTCTTATACTTCATGGTAGAACATGAACATCCCATGACAATGGAACCTAATCTCTGGAAGATCTTACCATTCACAAAGGACATGAACTCAAATCTATAATAAACTGCACGTCTGTTGTCAGAGGATCCCCTATAGGTTTGTCACCCAGTAATGCGATACCAGATGATACACTTAACCACAGACATTACAAAAGTTCAGTCCCAGATTCGGCCCCGTTGGGCAGCATGAGAAAGATGAGATCACAGATTGCTGGTCTGAGCAAGGGGAGTTCTCCCTCAGAATGATGTCCATGCCAAAAAGAGAGAGAGAGAGAGAGAGAGAGAGAGAGAGAGAGAGAGAGAGAGAGAGAGAGAGAGAGAGAGAGAGAAAGAGAGAGAGATCCTGCTCCCACTCAGGCTCTTATAGAGCCAATGAAGTGACACCTAATTAGCTTTCTGATTGGGAAGTCTGGGTCAGGAGTCTTGATCTCTGCCAGTCCATTTAGGAAGTCAGGACTTCAGTTGGCCATAAGGTCTTCCATTTCACATGACTTGGAATGCTTTCTTAATGTGCACATGCCAAGTAATGAGTTATATTTTTGCTTTAATTGCACACAAAGTCAATGTCTGATCTTGATTCTAGGATTAAATATTATTTCATCATTATCCCATACTTTTGATTTATATTTTTATTAATATTTTATAGTATATTAGTAAAGTAATACATTTATATACTTGATCAACAACCAAATGAATACATATTTGGGATATGTAATAAAACTGTTTTATTGAGTGGTATAAAATCAAAACATTTCTAGAAATTATTTATATTTGCATATGAACAATAATTTTTAGCACGTTAACCCCAAATATTGCTTTATGTAAAAATTTCAAGTACCAAGGAAGAGACAGTTTTGGCTACAGGAGTATTTCCTCTTATTTTTCAAATAATGCCATGTGGACAGCCACTTTGGTTTGATGGAGTTGGAATAGGGGGTGAGTCAATGTTGCATAAGAAAAGTAATATTATATTTGAATTTAGAGGACCTTGGCTAAAAATCTGACATATTTACTATCTATGAGCTTGAATAAGTCATTTAACTCCTTTAGTATCTGTGGCCCTGAGTTCACTCATCTATTACATGAGGGAAGTTGGACTAGATGACCTCTTAGAGTTTTTTCAGTTCCAAATTAATGACTCTGAATTCTTTTAGACAATGCATTTAAGCAACAGCCTTGTTCTAAAAAGGAAGCAAACTATTCTTAATCATTTTTTACACTTTTAATTCTTATGATTCTGATACCCAAATGTAGCAGGTGCTTCTAGTCAATTATAAGCCCAGGGAAGCATGTGTAAATGCCATACTCATTTCAGGCTTGTTCCTCAGCCTCTTCCCTAGCCACCCTGAGTGAGAGGAGAATTTGATTCATGGCTGTCAAGTGGTGATGAATAAAGTATGTCTTTTTTTCAAACGTCCATTTACAAATCATTCAACACACCTGGATGGGCACATTAGAAAAGGTATATATAGTAATAGTATTGTTTTATTTTTAGTAGGAACCACCTTCAGGGATACATGGCTTAAACCTTCACATCTGGGATGATGCTGAAGGATGAGATCTGACTCATATACCGAAGTTTTATTTCAACTTGTCATGTTTATATGATTTAGTACAAACTGAACTTGAAAGTTCTCATCAATTATTTAATGAATGGATCCACTCTCTTAAAAAAAAAAAAAAAAAGAACCTTTTGATAAACTAGGCTGTCTTTGGGAGATACTAACAAGGCTGATGGTGCCATAATCCTATGGATAACATCTCATTTCTACTGAGTTTTATCCAATCTGCCCAGTGAGTCACAAAAATAGCATGAGACAGTTACTTTATTATTATCATGTATATTTTAGAGAATGGGATTCATGATCTGTGAGGTTATGCAACTTGCCTGGGGTCACACACCAATTGTCAAAACCCAGATTTATTCAGACCTACGGGACTCCTAACTCTGTGCTCTCTCTACTTTACTAACATGGTGTTGTTTCTTAAAGAAGGTTGCCCTAGGCAAAGTGAAGAATCAGTTCTTTCCACATTACCCAGAACTCTTGTGAACACATTGGAGTGCCTTTAAGTTGTATAACTGTGATGGCTTTATCCACAGGATAATTCTCACTTCAATAAGATATGCAAAAGAGCAGAATTATCTTAAGGTCAGAGCTCTAACAGAATTCTAGCAGTTTATATTTATATATAAAAACAAGCCCAAGTTTATGCTTATGAAAATAACTTCTTTAATTTAAAATATATTTTAGTCCCAAATTCTCTCCTTCCCTCCTTTTCTATCAAGAAGGCAAGAAATACTATATCCATTATATATATATATATATGTGTGTGTATATATATATATATGAAGTCATACAAAATGTTTTCCCATTAGCCATGTTTAGAAAGAAAAAGCAAGAAAAATATGAAAAGAAAAAATACCCTTCTGTCTGCATTTTGAGTCCACCAGTTCTATGTCTGGAAGTTTATAGCATTTTACATTATAAACCTTTTGGAGTTGTGGGGGATCATTGTGGTGACAAGAGTTACTAAGTCTTTCACCAGTGATTATCTACAATCCTGTTCTTATTGTGTAGAATAGATTGTTTTCATGTTCTGCTCATTTCACTTTGAAACAGTTCATATAAATCTTCCCAGATTTTTCTGAAAACATCCCATTCATCATTCCTAACAGCACAATATTATTCTCTCACATATTTAAGCCTTAACTTGTTTGGCCATTCCTCAATTATTTGTCACTATATAAAGAGTTCTTACAATTGTTTTTCTATAACTTTGATCACTTTGGTATATAGACCTAGTAGCAATATTGCTAGGTTAAAAAAGATGCACCATATTATATAACTTTGGGTATAGTTCCAAATTATCCTTGATAATGGTTGTACCAATTAACAACTCCATTAACAGTACTTTAGTGCACTTATTTTCTCACATACTCTAAAGCATCTATGATTTTCTTTCTGTCACTTTAACCAATCTGCTAGGTATGAGATGGTACCTCAGTTTGTTTTCATTAGCATTTCTTTAATTATTAATGATTAACAACATTTTTCATAAAATTATTGAGTTATGGTTTTGTCCTCTGAAAACTTCCTGTTCATATCCCTTGACTATTTACCAATTAAAGAATAGTTACTACTCTTTTAAAATAAATTTTGGTTTACTTCTCTATATAATTAAGAATTTATAAGAGAAAGTGGTTCCCAAAATTTCCCTCAGTTTCCTGCATTTCTTCAAATTATAGCTGTAGGGTTTTGTGTGCTCAAGAACTTTTCAAATTTAAGAAATTAAAATTAGGCATTTACCTTCAAGGAAATTTCTCTATTTCTTGTTTATCTTGGTTTCTATTGTGAAATGTTGTTCTATGCCTAGTTTCTTCCAAATTACATTCGAGTTTTTTCTAGCAATTTCTGTCAAATAGGAAGCTATTACCTCAAATACAAGGGTCTTCGGGTTTATCAAACACTAGGCTATTGCTAATTTGTTTCTCTTTGTTGTATACCTAACCTGTTTCATTGATCTACCACTCTATTTCTTATCCAAAAACAAGTAGTTTTGATGACTACCTTTTTGTAATATATTTTGAGACTTGTTACTTCTAGCTTACTTTCCTTCACTTCCCCCCATCACCCATCCTTTGGTTCCCTTGATAGTCTTGATCTTTTATTCCTCCTGAAGAATTATATTTTTCTGGCTCTATAAAGTAATTCATTAGTAGCTTGATTGATATGGCATTGAATAAGTAAATAAATACAAGTAGTATTATCTTAATATTGGCTTAGCCTACCCATAAACTCTGACTACTTTTCCATTTATTTAGAATTGCCTTATTTTTGTGAAGAGTATTTTATAATTTTGTTCAAATAATTGTTGTATGTCTTGGCAATCAGACTTCCAAGTATTTTGTACTGTCTATTGTTATTTTAAGTGTAATATATATTTATCTTTAATTTATCTTTCTACTTTTTTGTTAGTAATATATAGAAATACTGATGATTTGTGCAGATTTATTTTATAATCTACAATTTTGTTAAGATTAATTGCTTTACTAGTCTTTTAGTTAACTCTCTAAAGTTCTCTAATCATATCCTCTGAAAAAAGTGATATGTTTGTCTACTTGTTACTTGCTTATTCCTTCAATTTATTTTTCTTGTCTTATTGCCATAAGTAACATTTCATAATATAATATTGAACAATAATTATGATAATGGGCATTCTTGTTTCATCTTTGAACTTGTTAGAAGGATTTCTGTTTTTTTTCCTATTTTATTTCCTATTTCATTTATTTCTGGAATTTAACTATAATATTCCTTAGAATTTTTATCTTAGAATTTCTTTCAGAAGGTGATCACTAGACTCTTTCAACTTTTAGTTTGCTCTCTGTTCTTATATATTTGAATGCTTTGCCTCTTTTTTCTTATCATGGATTTCAGATTGTATAATTATTCTTAAATTATTTATTTTTAATTAATTTTTCATATCAATTGTTTTTGCCATTAAAATAGTTTACATTTTTTTTATATTTTTTTCATTCCTTTGACTTTGTTTAGTTGTTTCTTGACTTATATAGTCATTAGATTTCCAGGGAGACACAAAGAGAAAAGGCCTGAGGCAAAATCTACTATGCTTCAGCTAAAATTTAAAAAAGAAAATCAGAGATAGCAATTATGATCTCAGACAAAGCAAAAATATAAAATGAGTTAATTTTCAAAATATGGAAAGGAATGACATACATAAAAGAAACTCTAATGATGAAGTAACATTAATACTAAATATGTATATATATATATATACATGTATATATATATATATATATATATATATATAATGGCATGGTATTTAAATTCCCAAAGGAGAAATTATATGAGTGATAAGAGGAAATAGATAATAAAACTACATTAATAGGGAACATTAAACTTTCCCTCTCAGCATTAGATAAGACAAACCAAAAAATAAGCAAGCAAGGAAACTAAGGAGAACAATGAGATAGAAAGACATGTTCCTTTTTCTGAGAAGTAAATGGAACCGTCAAAAAATTTTTCATATAACAGGACATAAAAGTTCAGAACCAAATGCAGAAAAGTGGACATATTAAATGCATCATTTTCAGACCATAGAGCTATAAAAATTGTACTGAAGAAAAGGCTGAAGGAAAAAAAAAGAATAAAAATTAACTGGAAACTAAATTATCTTTAAAAAATTAGTGGATCAAGGAGTCAATCATAGAAATAATGAATAATTTCATTAAAGAGAATGAGAAGGTAACAACATACCAAAGTTTTTGAGATGTATTCAAAGCAGTACTTGGGTGAAAAATTATTTCTCTAAATACTTACATCAATAAAACAGAGAAAAATTAGATCAATCAATTGGGTATGCAACTAAAAAAAGAAAAAAGGATAAATTAAAACCCCAAATAAACACCAAATTAGAAATCCTGAAACCCAAAGCAGAGACTGATATGATTGAAAGAAAGAAAAGCATTAAACTAATAAATGAAACAAGGATTTGGTTTTATAAAAAATATTAAATAGATAAACCATTGATTAATTTGATTTAAAAAAGGATGAAGAGGGCAGCTGGGTAGCTCAATGGATTGACTCCACCAGCAATATATTAGTGTCCCAATTTTGCCACATTCTCTCAAATATTTATTATTTTCCTTTGCTGACATATTGGTCAATCTGACAGGTATGAGGTGGTACCTCAGAAATGTTTTAATTTGCATTTCTCTAACCAAAAGGATTTAGGGCAGTAATGGGCAAAGTATGGACAGTGGTCTAGATGCAGCCCCCTGAAATATTCTATCCAGCTTCAGACATTATTCCTAATCTGACGAATACAATGAGTAGGATATAATACAATGAAACTTCAAAAGAATTGCCTTAGAAACAGACTAACAGATAAGCATTTCCTTTCCTTTGGCCCCCTCTTTAAAAAAAAGTTTGCTTATCACTGATTTGGGGCATTTTTCCAAATATTTATTGATAAATTTGATTTCTACATCTGAAAACTGTCTATTCATATTCTTTGACCATTTGTCATTTGGGGAATGATTTGGATTTTTATAAATTTCACTTGCTTTTTTATATATTTGAGAAATGAGATGTATATCAGAGAAATTTGTTACAATTTTTCCAGTTTATTATCTTAGTTGCATTAGTTTTGTGTATAAATCCTTTTTTATTTAATATAATCAAAATTACTCATTTTATATCTTGAAAAGTTCTCTATCTCTTCCTTAGTCATACACTCTTCCCTTCTCCATAAAATTGCCAGATAAATTATTCTTTGTTCCCCTAATTTACTTATAATGTTTCCCTTTATATCTAAATCATATACTCATTTTGACCTTATCTTGGTATTTAGAGTGTGCGATATTTATCTTTACCTAATTTTTGCCCTACAGTTTTCCAATTCTCCCAACATTTTTTGTCAAATAGTGAGTTGTTATCCCAAAATCTTGGATCTTTGGGTATATCAAGCACTAGATTGCTGAGGTCATTTACCCCTAATCTATTCCATTGATCCACCCTTCTACATCTTAGCCACTACAAGTCTGTTTTAATGAATGCTACTTCATGGCATAATTTAATACTGCTAGGTCACCATCCTTTATATTTTTTCATTAGTTTCCATTATATTCTTGATCTTTTGTTCTTCCAGATAAATTTTGTTATTTTATCTAGTTCCAAAAAATAGTGTTTTGGTAGTTTGAGTGTTATATCATTTAAATAGAATACTGTTGTGCCACAAGAAATGACAAACAAGAGATGATCATTTAAAAAATCTGGAAAGATTTATATAAAGTAATGAAAAGTAGAAATGAGCAGAGCCAGGAAAGCATTGCACATAGTAACAACAAAGTTATATGATGATCAACTGTGAATGACTTAACTATTATGAACAAGGCAAGGATCCAGGACAACTCAAAAACATAATGAAAAAGAATCCATCACCACAGAAAGAATAGTCAGAGTTCAAATGCAGATTCAAGCATCCTATTTTATTTTGCTTATACTTTACTTCCTCCAAATTTTTTTCTGTAGTATATGCAATATATTTCTTCTTTCACAACATGACAAATCTGGAAATATGTACCATATTGTAATAAGTTATTTGTTAATTATGTAAGCAATAAAAGAATCTTGATAGATTAGATATAAGTGGATAAAGAGATGAGTCTGAGTGAGCTGAATTTCTTTAATTCAGAGTGGAATTATCAAAGAGGATGATGGGGAAAAGGAATTTCCCAGGAGTTCTTAGGAAGGACAGTTAGACCAATAATCTCTCTTTGGGCAGTCCTGATTAAGAAAGGTTATCCATGGAGCTTGCTCTAAGAGTTTCAGAAGATCTGTTGATTTATTACTTGGAAACATCCTCACATCAAAGAGAGAGAGAAAGTGGTTGACAGAAGAGTGGTGTTGCAGTTCCTGTGTTTTGCCAGTGGTAGCAGGAGAAAGAAACAGCTGAGTGGAGGTGTCAGTGACTTGTGACAGGCTGAGTTTCATCTGAGCAGAAGGAAGAAATCTGATTTATCTCTCACTGTTTATAATTTTATATTTTAGTTTTAGGATAGAAAGATAGTTTGGGGACTAGATAGACAGTCAGAGTAGTTAAGTCAGCCTTGATTTTGGTCAAGGAAGAAGAAAGTGTCTTGAGGGACAGATTTGGGGGTGATTTTAGTTAAGATAAATTTAGAATTAGGGAATTACATTTCATAAACCTTTCAAATTCAAAATCTCCATTTTCCTGATCCTATCATTCCTCTTATAGAAGTTAATATAAATAAGTAGGTTTTATAGAAAGTTACCTACAGTCAAGTTCTTCAACTACTGGTCCAACCAACTCTCAACCACCAACTCTCAACAAATTAATCTTCTATAGTCTATTAATAGACTATTAATATCTACAAATTAATAATAGATCTAATCCCAAACAACAATATGATAGTATAGGTATAATCTGTATTATATTTTGGGGGTGAACAAGGCTCATAGGGAGGAAGAGAACATGGACTACAAAATTAACATTAAAAATTATATCAATATTCTAGAAAAAGAAATATAGTAACAATATATTTAAAAATAAAGTTACTAGCTTCTTCTTGACTAATTCTAATTTTTAAGTTTTCTTCATTGTTTTTTGCCTCTTTAATTTTTTAAATAATTTTTTGCAATTCTCTTTTCATTTCTTCCTATGATTTTTCTCCTACTTTTCTCATTTAAGTTTTAAAATCTTCTTTTTTTGCTCTTTTAAAAATCTCTTTAGTTCTCCTAGGAATTATCATCATAGCATCCATTTGAATTTTCCTTTGAGGCTTTGCTTAGATATGCTTTTAAATCATTGTCTTCGGAATTTGTCTTAAATTCCCCTGTCACCTTAATAGTTTTCTGTGGTCATATTCTTTTTGTGTCATATTTCCATTCTATTTCTTGACTTTGGACTTAATTTTAGAGTTGGTCTCTGCTCCCCTCCAGGGCTATGGTGGGGAAATATCTGACATGTATTTCTGCCTTTTATGAGCTACTTTTACAGCTCAGTAAGTAACTGTACATTTACAGTGCTTCCAAAGTGAGATCCATGGAGAGTTCTGGACACTGCCTTTCTGTTCTTCACACTGGTCTTTACTCAGGTAGGACCCCCTGATCTCTCTGTCCTGAAACTGCAACTAGGGAGTAGGTAATGGAGGTCAGAGATGACAAATTGTAACTGATCCTGCACCCATTTCTAGCACTGGGGGTCTTCTGGTAACTCTTTCTGACTAGGAGGATAGTTTCTTTAACATTCTTGTGCACTTTATTCTCCTTAGGAACATTCCACCACCCCAGTGTCAAGAGATTTCTCTTTCTGTCCTTCTTAGCTGCCTTATGCTGGGGAAAAAAATGATTTGTTGTGAATTCTGTTGATTATCCCTTTTAGAACTCATTTTGATGTATTTTTTAAAAGTTTTTTGTTTATTTTAGAGGAGAGTAAAGTAAACACAGGCTCTCCTTCCTCCACCATCATGGCTTGTCTGAAAATAACTTTTGAATAAAAAAAAAAATCTTTCTTAGAAAAAAATGTATTCTAGAGTAGTGGCATACCTTAGTTTATGAAATCAATATGTTCTTTTAAAAGTTGCTTGTAAAGCAAATTTCTATATCAGTTCCCATTTCCATAGTGTTTTAACCTTAATAAGAGCATTTCTCAAACCAGCCCTGTGAGACAGGTATGCTACTGCAACATATTACCACTGAGTAAAGTGTGACTCTGATAGATTAAGTGACATCCTCCCATTACATAACTAGTAAATAGAAGAACTGAATCTAGTAGCTAGTAATTTTGACTCTTGTCCAGGGCTATTTTTCTAGTAAAAATATTAGTACATGATGCCACTCAATTGTAAAAATGATCATGATTGAGATCTATAAAACAGGTTTGATGGGAAAAGTACTGAACTGAGTTTTAGAGTCAGAAGACCTGTTTAATCCTGAATTTGCTATTTACTACCTGGTAATTTTAAGCAAGTCAGTTGATTTTACTAAACACTGGTTTCCCAATCTGTAAAATTGGGAAAAAATTCAAGAACTTGGAGTTAGATGGCCTTTCAGGCAAGTTTGAACCTAGTTCATTTTTCTATTATCCCACTTCCTTTTTGACTACCTTTCTGAAAGGAAAAAAAAAAACTGCTGAAGAAGGAAAGAAATATAGATTACCTAAACATTATAAACTAGGCAGAAAAGTCCTCTCAGTTTTTATCATACTCCATGCCCAGAATTCTTTTTGAGGTTTAGGAGAAAGGAATCAGGAAGAAGTGTTGGCTTTCAGAAAGGAGGCTGATCTGTGCTGAAGGAAAGAGACCCAGTAACTTCAAAAGGAGAAATTCTCAATGTATCAATAAACAAAGAGCATTCTGATTGGAATATATTAGATAGGACATGAAAGAAAAGAACACATTTTTACCAAAATACTAGAGAAGTTCTAAAAATCCATTAATGTGAATTCTCTTGTCAATAATGTTGAATATCATGTTGATTTACTAATTTATTAATTCAACAATAGCAGATTTCTCAATATTGAATTTCTATCACATAGGTTATGGGCAGCTAGCATAGTAAAATGATGGCAAACCTATGGAATGTGTGCCAAAGCTGGCTCTCTGTGGGCACTTGTCCACCCTCCTCCCTTTGCCCCACCAGAGTTTGTTACTAGAAAGGCAGAGGAAATGAAGCAGATATGCTCCCCTCTCCCTCTCCACCTTGCCTGGTGACATTTTTGCATGTAACCTGCTCCTCTGCCCAGCAGCCCAATGGAAACTCACAGTGGGTAAGTGTTAAAAAATAAAATTAATATGAAAGGATAGATTTAAAAATATTATGGTTTTAAAGGGTTTATTGATAGTCATTTAGAAAAATGAAGCCACGTTCCTGTTTAAAGGGACCTGCCATTACCTGTTCCTCCCATCCTGGCTCCTATTCCACAATCACAAAAGAGGAAGTACCAACCCAGGCACTCACTATTTAACCTTCTGTTTACATTATTAGGTAATTGCCTACGTCATTTACGTAAGCCAGGAATCATGGGAAATGTAGTTTGAAAGAGCCCTGAATGTCCAAAGGAAGTTTAGAACAGAGACCTCAAAATTAGTTCAAGGACTCCCAAATTTCTAATATCACATTTCCCCCTGAACAGCATGAGGAAGACTGGTCTCCCCAAAAGCTCTTGTAAACATAACTAACATAAATTTATAAACAGAAATTTGGGGACAAAAAGAAAAGAGGACAAAACAAAATTCCAAGTTTTAAAATTTTGTATGAGAATATTTTTCAGAAAAAGAAGTCTGCTAACTCTTTGAAACCAGAAAATGGATTATTTGCCTGCAGAAACCTACACTGAATCAAAATGATCCAGAAAATATGCCTTCAGAAATCTACACTGAATCAAGATGATTCAGAATGAACTTTGGAATGCAACTGATTGAACTTAAGGGGATTGAACACAATTATTTTCAATTATAAACTCTTATGCCAAAGGGGATTGCCCCCTAATTGGCCTTTTGTCAATGCGCCTAGCAAAATATTGGTTTTGCTCTCTCTCTCTTTCTATCTCTTCTACTTACCTCTTATCTCTAACTATTATAGTTAAAATTTTAAGGGTACAAGATGATTGCCTCAAATGATCAACTGGGGAGATGAGTCTCCCAAATGATCACAGGGGGGATTGTGATAATGTGATTAAATCTATCCTGCCCATCTTTAGATTTAATCACCAAAGGTGAAAACATCTCTATTTTGTGTAGTCTGTAACCCATGTGTGGTAGAGTAACAAATCAGAATTTACTGACTGCCTCATGGGCAGTCCTAAGAAAAGCATCTGTTGTGATTGGACACTAAACTAAGAGGAGGCCACAGGAAGTGATGAAAAGAGGCCCCTTTAAAAAGAGACCTCAGTCAGCTGGGCCCTCTCTTCTGGTTTGTGAATGGGACCTGAAGGAGCTCTGCTGGTTCATGATTGGGGCATTCCACATGGTGAGTATAAAGACTGAATCTTCCTGAACTTCTCATAAGAAACTTCCATTTTAATAGAGATTTTGTGACTGAAGATTTTGCTTCATTCACCTCTGGGGCCCTCTGACCCTTTAAGTCTCCAGCCTTGGGATCAAGGCCAGATTTCTCTTGGCTGAGGGTTAATTAGATCTACCTGGATTGAACTAGGTGATCAGAGCAAATTAGCTACTGTGTTAGATTACTTATCCTATCTTGTCCTCTCTTTTATTTCCTTATTTCTACTTCCTCTTCTCATTTGTAAATAAATTTCCATAAAAGTCATTTTAACATGAAGTTAATCTTTAATTGGGAAATGATAATTGTTCAATCCCCCTGGTGACAAACCTATTATTTACACAATAAAAACCCCTTTTCACCCCTTACATAAGGTTGGTGGCTCACAGGTGGCAGAGCTAGAAGGGAACTGAGCTCTTGGGCCACCCCCCTTCCTCCTCTCTACACTTAATGAGGACATTTCTCATTTCACCCCTCTTCTGTACAGTAGCCAAATGAGGGCACTTTCTCCTTCCCCTGTATAGAGTAAGGGGTTGGGGGGAAGCATGTACCTAGCATGTGAGGAGGGTTGAGGGGGGTTGGCATGATATTTCATCTTTAAAAGTTTTGTCATCACTGGCACAGTGGATAAAGCATTGGATAGGAAGATTCATATTCATGAATTCAAATCTGGTCTCAGACACTTATTACCTATATGACCCTTGGCAAGTCATTTAACCCAATTTGCCTCAGTTGCCCCTCTGTAAAATGAGCTGAGGAAGGAAATGAAGAAGAAAACCCCAAATAGAGTCATAAAGAGTCAGACATGAATAATGATTAAACAACAACAGCATCAGATAATTTGTGCTCTAAACACAGGGCAGTCAGTCTATGCTAAACTTGCATTTATTAACTGCCTATGTGCCAGAAACTGTGCTAAAGACTAGAAATACAAAGAAAGGCCCAAACAATACCAGTTCACAAGGAACTTAGAAATGAATAGAGGAGATGATGTTCAAATAGCTTTGTATAAACAAGATATATACATGGTAAATTGAGGGAAATTTCACTGGAAAGGTCATAAGATTAAAGCTAACTATAAAAGGCTTTTGGTAAAAGTTGTTAATTTAGCTGAGATTTGAAGGAAGCTAGGGAAGTTGGGAGGCTGAGATAAAGGAGATACCTAGGTATGGGGGATCACCAGTGAAAATATTTGCTCAGTATCAAACTAGGCAGTGATGTTTGAGGAAGAGCAAGGAGGCCAATGTCACTGATTTCAGAGTAAACAAAGTGGAGTATGGTATAAAAAGACTAAAATGAAGGGAGGGATCAAATTATAAGTGACTTTAAATTTTGTATTTATTTATATACATTTATAAATTACACACACACACACACACATGCAGTCCTGGAAATAATAAGAAGCCATTGGAGTTTATTTAATAGGGGATAAATATGCTTTAGAGTGATCACTGACAGTTAAGTAGAAGATGGTTTAGTGTGGGGAAAGACTTGAGGCAGGGAGACCATTCAACAAGCTATTTCAATAGTCCAGGTATGAGGTGACAAGAATCTATACCAGGTAGCTTCAGTGTCAGAGGAGAGAAAAGGACCACATAATAGACATTATAAAGTAACAACTTGACAACTGTTTCAATATAAAGAATGTAAGAATGAGTAGTTGAAGATAACACCTACATTGTGAGCCTGGGTGATGGGAGATGGTATTATTCTTGATTAGGAAAATTAGGAATAGGGAAGAGTTTAAAGGTAAAGGTAATACATTCAGTTTGGACATGTTGAATTTAAGACAAAACTGAATATCTGAAGAGAGATTAAGGCTAGACAAATAGATCTTAGAATCATCTGCATATATGAGGCTAAGTAAAACCTTAGGAACAAAAGAGATCATCCTGTTAACCCTGGAAGTTGACTTTACTCCAGTCTCCTTGCATTAGAAGTGCTCTTTGTCCTGGAGTCTCTCCTGATTCTTTCTAGAAGTCCTCCTAAAACCTCCATTTACCCCAATCCCTTGGGAATTTGCCTTGAGGAAATTCCCAGACTGAACTCTAAATAATCAACTTTAAAGGACTTAATGATCCCAGTATAAGTGGAACTAGTAAACATAATAAAATCTTAAGTGCCCTTTTTGTCTTAGAATTTTCTCCCATTGAATCAAAGTCCTCTCCCAGGTAGCCCAGCCCTTGCCTGGCTTCTTTCTTTAGTACCCATTATAAAGCATCAGCCTCTCCCAGATAATCCTGCCTTGGACTTCTCATTTCCTTATAGCCATTGTAAAGCCAATCAACCATACTTCCCTGTCTTTAGTTCCCCAAAAGGTATATAAGATCCCTTTGCTCTATTGTTCTTTGGAGAATCATCTTTGGGGGGTGATTCTCTCAGAGACACTGTCCGCAGAGCCCCAGAGTTTTGACTCTGTTAGGTATTTAGTGCTGGGCTCTGTGTGGTGCTCAAATATTAAGGACTTGTCTCTTTTCCTGATTAAAGATTTGGTTTTATGAGTACTTTAATGGTTCTGAGTTTTCTCCAAGTTGACAATATATGTGAATATCACTAAACATTTTGTAATTAAAATGATCAAGCTTAGTTTCAGAGAAGACAACAAAAACAACAGACAGATGGCACAGTGGATAGAGTGTTGGACTTGGAGTCAAGAATACTCATCTTGCTGAGTTCTACTTAGGACTCAGATCTTTACCAGCTGTATGACCCTAGGCAAATCACTTAACCCTCTTACCTCAGTTTCCTTATCAATAAAATTGAGCTGGAGATGGAATTTGGCAAAATACTCCAGAATCTTTGCCAAGAAAACCCCAAAAGGGGTCATGAATAGTAGGACATAATTGTAAATGACTAACCCACAAAAAAAATTACAAGGAAAGGTTCTCTTAGGAAAGTCAAATGATATATTCAGAAATAAATGTTATGTAAAAGCAAAAGTCATCCATAAAACTTTTTTCTTTCAATAGTCCGTCTTTAAGTTACCTCAGAAACCTTTCAAATAAGGGTTTGCTTTTGTTTTCAACTTGATACAAGGAACAAAATGAAGGGAGAACCAGGGAAAGAGCTGCATTTTTCACAGAGGCTATTGGCCTGAGGTGCACTTTTGAGAAGCTAGACTGCTTTTTGGTTATTCATTTCAGGATTGTACAGTGACAAAGAAATAATCACATCCCATCATTTTGTGCACAGGAAAGCGTCTCAAAAATAGGTCACGAGCTTTATTATTTATGTGAGACAAAATAATGCTGAGGTCATGACTCTACTGGCCACTGTTTGCAAAAGATGTCTAAAGGCATGAGGTCTGATATGCCTTACAATGTCAGATTAATATAACTGTTAGAATTCTGGGTGCTTTCATTGACACAGAATTTTCCACTTTGACTAGAAGGAACACAGAATGAATGTGACACTGTGGGGCCAACAGAAAGTGATGAGGATGAGTCTGTGGTGTCAAGATAGGCTAGCAGTTTCTGCAAGGCAATGCCCAATAAAGGCTCAATCAGCCCTGGTCAGTCTGTTGACCTTAGAATTAGGTCATAATAATAATCCAATCATTCCATAATATGATCACAGAGAGCACTTTCATCAGTGTGGCAACTTCAGGTGTGGTAAACTTCCACTAACATACATTAGCTGTTTTTCTGCAATTTACAGTCTTAAAGATATGCTGGAGTCACTGAGGAATTAAAAGACTTGCCCAAGTCACAGGTTTTATGTGTCAGAGGCAGATTTTCCTCTTCCTCTTGTTTTCTCTCCCAGTCTCTCTGTCTCTGTCTCAGTGTACTATTCCTTTCTTTGTTCGTACCTGCCTCTCTGATGCTGTCTCTCCAACTTCAGAAAGCTCCTCATTAACAAACAAACCAGTATGGATCACACAGGAGGAATTTAATGTAATACATGCTTATCTGATTGCATTAGCAACCTGAGCAATTCCTTAAGACATTTAGCCAAATGTAGCCCCTCTTTCTTGAGCTCTGCGAAAGTTTGTGGTCTTTCTTGGCCATAGTTTGACTGGGTAGATACAAATGGAAAGGATATTTTTCCAGAAGAGTACTTGGAGTCCTAAAAACATGCTCTACTTTTTTAAATGGATTGTAAAGCTCAAAGGGGACTTTGACCAACTGAGAAATACTGGCAACTTTACAGCATCTTTGTGGGCAAAAATCCCTGTGTTTGCTCTTTGTAGACTTTATGCAAATTTGTTGATGTATACCCACATGTTGGCGGGCAAATAAATGTGGAAAGATAGAAGTTCCAATGATTGAATACACTGAATCGCTAAAAGCAACATATTGCAACTTATGTTCTGAGAGCTCTTTGCTCACCATGAAATCCCCAAGCTGAATGTATTCAGAAGAAATGCAATACGGTATGGAACGGTTCCAGGTTCAGATGTGAACAGAGATACAAACACAGTGAAAGCAGAAATGTGAATCTGATGCTGTGCTTCAATGTTAAGGAAATAAATTGGATGTTGTTCATGTCCCTAATGCAAGAAAGGAAAGAATGCTTTTAACAAGTTATCTGCTGATTTTGGAATCTCATTTATTCCCTGCTGATTCACATCATCTGCTTGGGCTGGATGTATGATGCAAACTTTCCTTTAGCAAGATTCCAATACCAGGGTTAATAAACAAATCTAGAAGTTTTTAATAACTTTAACCTGGCTATGAAAAGAAACTCTGCATTAAATTCCCAGTGCCTAAAAGCAATCAATTTCAATTCAGGTCAACAAGAATTTATCAAGTGCTTATTATATGTAGGGTGCTTTTAGGAATAAGAAAGAAGATGTGTCTAGCACCTGGAAGGTGTTCAGTACAAATAAATGGCATGGTCCCTGCCCTCAAGACGTTTACAGTCTCAGTGAAGAGGTAAAATATCCTTGAATAATCTTGTTACCACAGAATTCACACAATGTTTAGTTTTCCTTGGGAAAAAAAAAAGTTTATCATGTGCTTATGTATTTGATTCAATAGATATTTATTGTCTAAAATGTTCATGGTCCTCCCCTATGTGCTTAACCCTGGGGATTTAGGGTGAGTAAAGCTCCTGCCCTCTAGGAAAAAGCTTGAACACTTTTGAGAGATGTCACATGTACACAGAGAATTAAATCCAAGGTAATTTAGGGAAGAAAAAATAACTAGCAATAGCAACTGGAAGACTTGAGGAATGGTGTTATCAACTGAGCCTAACCTCTAAGGAAAATAAGAATTCTGAGAAGTATAGTGATGAGGGACTCTGTTAAGAATGGGAAGGATGGTCTATGGAAGCTAGAATGTCAAGTTAAGGGAATAACTTGTAGACCAGTATGGCTATAATACATGTGTGTGTATGTGTGTGTGTGTGTGTGTGTGTGTGTGTGTGTGTGTGTCTGAGAGAGAGAGACAGAGACAGACAGGGAGGGGGAGAGACAGAGAGAGACAGAGAGAGGCAGAGAGAGACAGAGAGATATGTAAAAGAAACCAAAAGGGTACATTAGAGACCATCTGTAGTAGAGTAGATGTGCAAGGCTAAGGATTTTTGTTTTAGGCTTTTGAGGAAAAGAGTAACATAGATCAATGCATTACAAAGATGAATTTGTCACTGTTATGAAAGATCAGACAGGAGAGAGACTATTATTTGGTATATTAGTTGTCCTAGAGAACACTTTAATAGTGTTTTATTGCATATGTTAATTCATTTGTTCCCCACAACAGTCATATGAGTTGGGTGCTATTATTATTCTTCCTTTAGAAATAAGGTTGAAAAATAGTCACAAGATTTTTCCAGGATCACTCAGCTAATAAGTGATGAGGCAAGATTTTAAGTTATGTCTTCTAACCCATAAGTCCTGTGGTCCATCTGCTATATTGTTTTCTGTATATATCATATATTTCTCCCTCCCACTGCTCCCACCCAAGTATTCAGAGGAAAGAATGATCATGGAGAGTAGGGTTCATTAGGCCTTATTATTTCATTAGGTCTTATGAAAGAGCTTGGGACTTGAAGTATCAGAAATACATATTACATAAATATGTTTATGTGAATAGAAAAGGAACATCATGGGGAAGAGTAGAAAGGTAAACAAACATGTGAATGACTAAAATAAAATTTCTCTTACTATTTTTTCTGCCCCTTTTTGCTATGTATGCATGCTTATATACTGGGGTGAGGGTAGGGAAAATAATCCTGGGCTTTTGAAGGAAACTCCAATCATTTTCCCCTTTATGTACACCCTCATACTTTTATTTAGGCTATCTCCTATGACTCTAATAACAGATAAAAGGGAAAATATATTGAGCAAGAAAGAATAAATGTTTCAATGAATTGAGTGATTTTAAATATGAATTAGCCATTAATATAATCTCTTGAACCAAATGGAATGGCCAATTTAGTGGAAACAAAAAGTTGACTTTGACTTTTTCCCATTGAAATCAGCCACATATTTGAACTGTTTGAATCAGCGGACACCATGATTACATAGTTTCTGCCTAGTTAGTTGGGGACAAACATACCTTTTCCACTCTTATTCAACATTTTTCCCCTTTATAACCACTTCAGTTGAGCCAAAATGAACTTCTTACTGTTTTCCATACATATTACTACTCTATAGTCCTTTCTGTTTCTACACAAGCTTTCACCAATCTGGAATATACTATCTTCTCATTTCTGTCTTTATATCTAATTTCCATCAAGGCTAGGTTGTTGTATAATTAGAAAATCTTGAACCCTTGGACTACATCTCCCAGCATTCCTTTCCGTTTCATCCCCAAGTTGCGTGCTTACATTGTTTGTATATAGTTGTGTGTAACTCCACCATGGCTCTCTCTTTTTCCCATATGCGTGGCTGGGTTGGCTCCCTCTTTGTCCTAGCTTTTTACTCTCCTCTTGCTTCAAGTTATTATTAATGAATTTATTATTAATGAAATTATTAAATATAATACTTAGAGTATTTTGATATTAATTTTTAATCTTATAGTGCACAGTGGATATACTACTGGGTCTGGAGTCAGGAAGACTCATCTTCCTAAGCTAAAATCTGGCCTTGGACACTTACTAGCTGTGTCATCCTTGGCAAGTCACTTGACTCTGTGTGTTTCTGTTTCTTCATATATAAAATGACCTGAAGAAGAAAATGGCAAACCACCACTCCACTTTCTAAAGATCCCAAGTAGGATCCCAAAGAGTCAGACATGACTGAAAATGACTCAACAACTACAAAAATCATTATGTTCTATAGGAAGCCTTTCATGACCCTCTAAGATGTTAGTTTCTAACCCCTCAAAACACTACCTTCTATATAATTTGTATCTATTTTTTACATTATATGAACCTATTGTCTGTTCCAATTAGTGAGCCCCTTGAGGTCAGGAATCATTTCACTTTTACATTTATATCCCTGACAACTAGTATAGTAATTGATGGATATTGGCTACTTATTAAGTATTTATTAACTAATTGAGTGGGGAATAGTCACTAGAGATAAAAAAGACTGAGGAGGATGAAAAGCACAGGATAATTTGAGCATGCCAGTGCAAAGTTCTGAGGTATGATCACATGTCATTTATTCATGCTTCAATTGTACAGCATGCACATAAACTAAGGAATCTGAATAGTAAAAAATTCAGCTAAATATTTTCTTAGTTTTGTGCCATAATGTAGATATTTCCAAATGTCATTGAAATCTTTGTGGTCATATAGCTCATCAGCCACATTCCAATGGATATTGCCTTCAGTTGTTATGCTCTGACCCTGGCAATCAATTCTGCTCTATTAAAAGCAATAAATGAGCCTGACTTCCTAAAGTAAGGACCAGAGACAGTGTACCAACCACTATTTTGCCACTAGGAAAGAGTCAAGAGCAATACAACTTCTTGGCCTTTTATTAACCTTTCATATTTTAAATAAAATTAAATTTACCAAACTTCTAATAAATATCTACAATGTATGGGTCACTCCATTAGACAACGGTGATATAGGAGATGCCTATCAGTTGGGGAATTGCTAAACAAGTTGTAGCATATGATTGTCATGGAATAATACAGTGCCATAAAATTGATGAGAAACAAATTTTTTAAAAAATGAAAATACCTATATGAAATTATGAAGAGTAGAAGGAGCAAAACCTGGAAAACATTATATAGAGAAACATTATTGGAAGAATGGCATATGGATGTCCACCGCAAGAGAAAGAATTGATCAATAAAAATAAGCAAGTTCTAGTTTTATTTTGTAAGAAGAAATTCATTGAATCACTTGTAAGGATTCTTTGTTTGATAAGTTGTACTCATGGGATTTAAATAAGATGTAATAGGAATAGTATTAAAAGTCTCTGCAACAATGAAAGTGCCTATATACTTCTCCTTAATTTGCCACACACTCTGGAGGTTGAGACAAGGGAAAATCAGTCCCCTACTTCCACTGTTTCATGACCAAGTCATCTATGAAAGGGAAGGATAAAAGTGGGAGATGGTCATAACCCCTATTATTGTAATGTATTCCTAAAATCTATATCATGGACCCTCTTTAGGACTCCCTGTTCACAACACCTTGACATATTCATAAATCCTGTTGAGTCATTGTCTAAGCTTATAAAATCTATAGGAAGAAAGAACTCAGGGTCTCAGATTAAACAGGGTGTGTCTGTAGACCCTGGTTTTTTGTAACCTATAGCTCTTCCAATAAAGCGAGTTTTGCTTAGATCTTTGCCCAGTACTTTTTTTTCCCCTAACAACTTATACATGTATATTTTCATCAGATGATGCCTTCTTTAATGCTTCCAGTACAAGGATGGGAGAGAGAAGGAGGGCATTACCTGGGAATCTTAATGTAACAAACAAGTAAATAAATTCAACTAAAATAATAAAAGAAGACAATTGGAATACAAAGAAAAAAAGAATTATTCTCTGCCCTTAAGGACTTTATATCATATACTAGAAATACAATGGATACACAGATAAGTAAATGTATAGATGCTAGAGTGATTTCATTGATATAAGGAACTCTAGAAAAAAGAAACACTCTTATGAAAATCTCTTACTCTCAAGAAATATCAAGCGAGACTAGCATTTGCTCTGCAACTTATAGACTTAATTAGTGCACTGAGATTTTAATGACTTGCCTAGGGTCACAGAGTTACTCTGTGGATGCTAGAATTTATTCCTGGTCTTTCTGGCTATAAGGCTGGCTTTTGGGGCATCATGGAATGTTGCCTCTAAATAAATATAAAAAACATACAAAGTTATTTAATAAGAAGGCATTTATATGTTGAGGAATCATATAAGGTTTCTTGTAGTAGATAATAACTCAGCTATAGCTAGAAGATAGAGATTCTAAATGATAAAGGTGACAAATAGGTTCATTCTAAGTATGGAGGAGTGTCCTGTGCAGAAGTGTAAGATGGTAGATAGAACATCTGTTTTGAGGAAAGCAAATAGGTCAGTTTGATTAGATCTAATTGGATCTAATGTGTTATAGTAGGAGGCACAAGGTTTTTATTTGTTTTGTAGGGAGGAAACAGAAGAGACTTAGGGGGTACTACTGGGGAAGGCAGTGGCCCCTGTGCCCATTTCAAGATTCATGAAATCCAAAATATACTCACAAAATGAAACCATAAATAAAATGCAAAGTTATATCCCCAAATGACAAGGTCTGTTCTTGTTGTTTTAAAGAGAGTTAGGAAAACTAAATATTACGTTGTAATGTTCTGAGTGACACTGTGCTCAGTTCTGGAAATAGACAATTGATTTTCTAGGAATGCTTCTCTAATTCAGAAACATGTATGGATTCTCTTTCTCTGTCTCTGTCTCTATTTCTGATTCTGTCTGTTTCCTGCCATCTCTGTCTCTATGGGTCTCTGTTTCTTCAATTCTGTTTTTTCCCTTTCTTACACACACACACACACACACACACACACACACACACAAGCATACATGATCTGGTAGCTTTCAGTGCTGCCTCAATGAAAAAATAAATAAATAAATAAAGGTCACTGACCATCCCCATGCAATGTATGACTCTGTTTTTATTCCCAGAAGGAACTTGTTTACCACAGCGGTTGTCATGGTTTCCCTTTCCTCTGAATGGCTTGCTTATTCCCCAGAATGTCATGTCACTGTAGCCTTCAGTAACTGCTCACATCTTACTGATGAGGAGAAATGAGGAGGTATTTACCTATGGCTCCATCTGAATAGCTATCAACATATGCTAAGTGTTCTAGGGGTTACAAAGCAATACAATATAAGACACAATCCCTCTTTTTGAGGCGTTTATGATCTAATTAGGAAGGTAAAATATGAAGATATACAAAATTAAATGACAAGTTAAATAAATAACCATAACACAATATATGGTATAAGATTAAATACCAAATGAGTATTGCAAGAAATAATATCTATCTCTATGGTACATATGAAGGTGAAATCACTATAGTGAAGTGACCTTGGAATGAGCCTGGGAGAGGAGGAAGAGCATTAAAGTATCTAAAGTGATGTAATAAAACAAACAACAACGACAACTACAAATCTCAAACATAAATCTCATACAGCTGTCTAAGGTCCAAGGAGCTATATTGCAATAGGTTCCCCCTATTGTGGACTCTGAACTCCTTCCCCAATCCTTTCTGGAAACTTCAATATTGCATGTGTATAATTCCTATCTTATTCAACTAGACCTTATCAGGTGAATAGTTAGATATCCTCTATCCTAAGATATCAAAGATGAAAACAATTAGGCTGACCTGAATGAAAATTTAGCTCTTCTTTATTAAATCAAGACCTCTGACTGCCTCAGTGAACTATTCTGCTATAAAGGCCAGCAGAATCCCTGCATCTGGTACAGTTTTGAAAGAATAATGGAACTGAGCACAAGGAAGTCTTTCCAAAAGACCATCACTAAATACTTCACTCCCTACTCCAGTACCTGACTGAATCCTTCCTCTGCTGTCCCTGTTCTTCCCCACTGCTACTAATTCTGTATGACTTTGGGTTAGTATCTTTAATTCCCTGGGTCTTAGTTTCCTCATGCATAAAATGAAGGAATAGGACTACAAGATCATTAAGTTCCTTTCCAACTCAAGATCTCTGATGCTGCCCCTGTGTTCAGGTTCTATGCTTTCCCTTATGTGAGTGGGCATGTACTAAAAGACCTACCGCTTTATACATTATTTTATACTTTATACATCAAACAAAAGTTTGATGTTTTTTGCTTTCTAACTCTTGATAAAGACTGAGACAGGAAGGAATTTTCTAGATGGAAAAGAAAGAAAAGAAAGTCAAAGAAGAATGGGATTATAAAAGAACCTAAAGATCAAAGATGATATAGACAAGTGACAGATGCAAAGTTATTTCATAATGAGTAAGCTGATATGCCTGGATTTGAAAGATTATGTTAAGAAGTTGTGGGGCATACACTTGGAAAAGACAGATTGAGGTCCAGATTTGGGAAGATATTGAAAGCTTTGCTAATTGTATATTTCTTTTGAATCAATCAGGAGGATATAAGAGGATATCAAAACATACAGGAAAGGAGAATGGATGGGAGATACTTTCCATAACAAGGATGTCTCTACTGCTCCAAACTCAGGTTAATTTTTTGAATTGGCATCACCTCAGGGTTTCTTCCAATTATCTTGAGGAGATATTGTGAGGAAAAAAAAAGTTTTTTAGATTCTTAATGGCAAATGACCTTTTTTTAACACCAAATAAATTTTAATTCTCCCACATTGCATACACACACATACACACACACATTAAATGAGTCATGACAAGATATTACAACAACAGATTGGAAATACTTTAGGAAATTCTTCGTATTTTCCTCAATGAAATTGGTATACCTGAAAATGTATCATTTGACCTCTAAGTCATTTCTGATAAGGCCAGAGGGTTTCATTCATTGACTCTACTAGAAATAATCAAGACTTCTGAAATATTTTCCTTTATTGCAGATGTTGCAGAAATAGCTTCACGAGTTGGAAGAGAGAAATAACAGGATTTCCAGGGCACAAATGACTTTGTGCTTCAAGTATGTATGTCTTACCTCTCTAGATAGCCTAGAAACTCCTGGAGGACAAGAGACCTCCCTGCTACTTCTTTATATAGCCTCACACACAATGACGCAGGGTTAGAATATTGTACATAATTACTGAAACAATGAAAACAGACTAAATTTGACTTTCTCATGAACATTACCTCCCTACTTGGATTTCACAAGGCTGTATTAGAATAGATGTTTACTTGTTTTTCCCTCATGTCTAGATTGACCTTTATTGTACTATTATACTTGAGCTATATAATCCCACTAAATGTAATCACAGAAGGCCCAGATAATTCAATGAATCAATCAGTAGATTTGACAATGTTTTAAACCAGTGATTCCCAAAGTGGGCGCCCTGCCCCCTGGTGAGTGCTGCAGTGATCCAGGAGGGGTAGTGATTTAAGATTACTGCTGATGAAAATAGAGCCAAGGATTACTAAATTGGTAGCAGCACACCAGTTTCATCCTTCTCATTAAGATGATTTTGAATGTTTTAACTTTTTTTGTATTAAATTCTATTCTGAGTTCAATAAATAGTTTCATAATTTCAAAGTTCAATGTTTCTAATTTACACCTTTCTTTACTATATTTTACAAAAAGGTAGAAACATTAATACATATATCTTTCCTATTAATTGCTATTAAAATTTTAAAAAATTTAATTTCCAGGGGGCGCTAAGTAATATTTTTTTCTGAAAAGGGAGCAGTAGGCCAAAAAAGTTTGGGAACCACTGTTTTAAACATATACATCAAATAGTTAATGTTCTGTAATCTCTTTGGGAGGTGACACCTTCTTTAACTGGGTCAAAAAAAAAAAAAGCAATGTCATTGGCTAAGAGTATCTCTCTCCCATCAGGACTTTAAATTCTCTCTCTCTCTCTCTCTCTCTCTCTCTCTCTCTCTCTCTCTCTCTCTCT